>NC_135801.1:184049466-184276966 GCF_964213995.1 Mustelus asterias | reverse complement strand
CACATCTCAGGAAACTAAGGGGCAATTTTATCATGGCCAATCAACCTAACCCGCACATCTTTGGACTGTGGGAGGAAACCGGAGCACCCGGAGGAAACTCATGCAGCCACGAGGAGAATGTGCAAACTCCACACAGACAGTGACCCGAGCCGGGAATCGAACCCAGGTCCCTGGAGCTGTGAAGCAGCAGTGCTAACCACTGTGCTACCGCGCCGCCCCATCAAGGAACATTTGCCCCAAGTGCTATATCCAGCCGCCTCTGCATCCTCTGGCATCAACTACTTCCTGTGGTAATGAATTCCACAGCCTCACCACTCATTGGGTGAAGAAATATCTCCTCATCTCCGTCCTAAATGATCTATTCTGAATCCTCAGACTGTGACCCCTGGTTCTGGACTTCCCACCATTGGGAACATCCTCCCCGCATCGACCGTTAGAAATTTATAAGTCTCTATAAGATCCCCCCTCATTCGTTTGAACTCCAGCAAACACAATCCTAACCTAGTTAATCTCTCCTCAAACATCAGTCCCACCATCTATTATTTTATCCAATATTGTCACATGTATTGGTATACAGTGAAAAGTATTGATTCTTTCGCACTATGCAGACAAAACACACCATTCATAGAGTACATAGGGGAGAAGGAAAGGAGAGAGTGCAAAATGTAATGTTATAGTTAAAGCTAGGGTGTCGAGAAAGATCAGCTTAACATAAGGTCGGTCCATTCAAAAGTCTGATGGTAGCAGAGAAGAAGCTGTTCTTGAGTCGGTCGCTATGTGATCTCAGACTTTTGTATCTTTTTCCCGACGAAAGAAGGTGAAAGGGAGTTTGTCCAGGGTGCGTGGGATCCTTAATTATGCTGGCTGCTTTGCCGAGGCAGTGGGAAGTGTAGACAGAGTCAATGGATGGGAGGCTGGTTTACGTGATGGACTGGGCTACATTCACAACCCTTTGCAGTTTCTTGCGGTCTTGGTCAGAGAAGGAGCTGTGATACCAAGCTGTGATACAACCAGAAAGGATGCTTTCTATGGTGCATCTGTAATAATTGGTGAGAGTCATGGTGGACGTGCTTAATTTCCTTAGCCTTCTAAGAAAGTCAAGGTGTTGGTGGGCTTTCTTAACTATAGCGTCAACATGAAGGGACCAGGACAGGTTACTGGTGATCTGAACACCCGAGGAATGTGAATCTCTCGACCATTTCCTTCATCACCATTGCTGTAGACAGGGGCATGTCCTCAACTACACTTCCCGAAGTCGATGACTGTCACCTTTGTTTTACTGACATTGAGGGAGAGATTGTCATCGCACCATTCCACTCGCACACCATCTTGTCATTGTTCCTTGATGAATTCTTCGATCTGTGTGCTGTGATGATGGGCCATTCTGTCACCCACATTTGTATTGCACCTTGCTCACCCTCTGGCTAGTTCAAAATCCTGGGACTCCCGCCCGAATGCTGCAAAGGCTGCTGGGGGTTCAGGAAGACGGCCATCTTTTCAAGGGCAATTAGCGGGTGGGCTGTCAGTGGGACCCAAATCCTGAGAACAAGTGAAAAATGAAAGCTTTTTTGTCAAATGTTGCGATTTAATCCAGCTGCAGTGAAACATTTAACGTCTGGATAACCCTTTGTGCAAGATCCTTTATGTCTTCAGTCTAAGGCCTGTCTTATTATTATTCTCTGGACAGTGGGAATAATCTTTCATTATTTACTCTCCCAAAGCCTTTAATAATTCTGAGCTCCTCTATTAGATTCCTCTTTAACCTTCTCTGCTCCAGTGACCACAGAGCTGTGTTATATCAGACTCATCATAATTACAATCCTTTTCTTCCTGGTGAATATACGGTGGCCTTATTATCCACTGACCTCGATGGAATTAATATCCTTTTTTGCAACACTGTGCTCAAAACCACACTTTAAACTGAGGGCTAACCAATCTTTTGCTGAGCTATGTCTTAATCTATTGCTGTTTCATTCAATATTCCAGAATCCTGGATTTGACGATTGAATCCCGTCATCCCATGGTGGCACAGTGGTTAGCACTGCTGCCTCACAGCGCCAGGGACCTGGGTTCAATTCCAGCCTCAGGTCACTGACTGTGTGGGGTTTGCACATTAAGAAACCCAGAAACATAGAAAACTACAGCACAAAACAGGCCCTACGGCCCCACAAATTGTGCCGAACATATCCCTACCTTTTAGGCCGACCTATAACCCTCCATCCTATTAAGTCCCATGTACTCATCCTGGAGTCTCTTAAAAGACCCTATTGAGTATGCCTCCACCACCACTGACGGCAGCCGATTCCACTCGCCCACCACCCTCTGTGTGAAAAACTTCCCCCTAACATTTCCCCTGTACCTACCCCCCAGCACCTTAAACCTGTGTCCTCTTGTAGCAGCCATTTCCACCCTGGGAAAAAGCCTCTGAGAGTCCACCCAATCTATGCCTCTCAACATCTTATATACCTCTATTAGGTCTCCTCTCATCCTACGACTCTCCAAGGAGAAAAGACCGAGCTCCCTCAGCCTATCCTCATAAGGCATGCCACTCAATCCAGGCAACATCCTTGTAAATCGCCTCTGCACCCTTTCAATCTTTTCCACATCCTTCCTGTAATGAGGTGACCAGAACTGAGCACAGTACTCCAAGTTAGAACATAGAACATAGAACATTACAGCGCAGAACAGGCCCTTCGGCCCACGATGTTGCACCGACCAGTTAAAAAAAAACAAACTGTGACCCTCCAACCTAAACCAATTTCTTTTCGTCCATGAACCTATCTACGGATCTCTTAAACGCCCCCAAACTAGGCGCATTTACTACTGATGCTGGCAGGGCATTCCAATCCCTCACCACCCTCTGGGTAAAGAACCTACCCCTGACATCGGTTCTATAACTACCCCCCCTCAATTTAAAGCCATGCCCCCTCGTGCTGGATTTCTCCATCAGAGGAAAAAGGCTATCACTATCCACCCTATCTAAACCTCTAATCATCTTATATGTTTCAATAAGATCCCCTCTTAGCCGCCGCCTTTCCAGCGAAAACAATCCCAAATCCCTCAGCCTCTCCTCATAGGATCTCCCCTCCATACCAGGCAACATCCTGGTAAACCTCCTCTGCACCCTCTCCAAAGCCTCCACATCCTTCCTGTAATGTGGGGACCAGAACTGCACACAGTACTCCAAGTGCGGCCGCACCAGAGTTGTGTACAGTTGCAACATAACGCTACGACTCCTAAATTCAATCCCCCTACCAATAAACGCCAAGACACCATATGCCTTCTTAACAACCTTATCTACTTGATTCCCAACTTTCAGGGATCTATGCACACATACACCTAGATCCCTCTGCTCCTCCACACTATTCAAAGTCCTCCCGTTAGCCCTATACTCAACACATCTGTTATTCCTACCAAAGTGAATTACCCGTGTCTGCGTGGGTTTCCTCCGGGTGCTCCGGTTTCCTCCCCCAGTCCAAAGATGTGTAGGTTAGGTTGATTGGCCATGCTAAATTGACCCTAGTGTCAGGGGATTAAAGAGTTATGGGAATAGGGCTTGGTTGCAGACTCAATGGGCCAAATGGCCTCCTTTTGCACTGTACAGATTCTATGATTCTATTCTATGACTTTTCAAAGGGTTTATGTGAGATCATAAGAATTTGGAGGAGGAGGACCAGGCTATTCAGCCCCTCAGGCTTGCTCTGTCGCTCCACAAAATGGCGATTTGCTTGTGGCCTAAACCCTACTTCCCTCCCTGTCAAGAACGCAAGAACAAAAGGAATAGGAGCAGGAGGAGATCAAAGGGCTGAGCAAGACCGATCTACCATCCAATAAGATCATGGCTGAGCATGAATTTCAACTCCACTTTCCTGTCCCCTCTTCAAATCCATTAATTCCCTGAGAGACGAAGGGTGGGTTTATCTGGCCGTACTTGCCACAAGACCGGAAAATCCTGCCCGACGTCAACAGACATTTGCATGGTCCTGTCCTGCCCGCTACGACTCCTGTGATGGGTGGTACGGGAAAATTCCACCCCAGAACTCTGTCCATTACCCATCTGGGGTAGAGCATTGTCGGGCTGGACGCGTGGTGTTATCGCGAGACTATTAATCCAGAAACTCAACTAATGTTCTGGGGACCCGGGTTCGAATCCTGCCACGGCAGATGGTGGATTTGAATTCAGTAAAAAATATCTGAAATTAAGAATCTACTGATGACCATGAAACCATTGTCGATTGTCGGAAAAACCCATGTGGTTCACTAATGTCCTTTAGGGAAGGAAATCTGCCATCCTTACCTGGTCTGGCCTACATATGACTCCAGAGCCACAGCAATGTGATTGACTCACAACTGCCCTCTGAATAAGGGCACTCGGGATGAGCAATAAACACTGGCCAGCCAGCAATGCCTGTGTTCCACAAATGAATAAAAAAAACCTCAAGCTCTTGGACCTGATCTGCATTTGGCCTCCCCAATGCAGGCCACATTGCAAGCATTGAATGCTTCACGATAAACTGAAAGAAGGATTGGGAATCACTGTGTGTCCCCACACTCAGTTTTAGAGTCACAGAGGTTTACAGCATGGAAACAGGCCCTTCAGCCCAACCTGTCCATGCAGCTCAGTTTTAACACTAAGCTCGTCCCAATTGCCCGCATTTGACCCATATCCCTCTATACCCATCTTACCCATGTAACTGTCCAAATGCTTTTTAAAAGACAAAATTGTACCCGCCTCTACTACTACCTCTGGCAGCTTGTTCCAGACACTCACCACCCTCTGAGTGAAAAATGCCCCTCTGGACACTTTTGTATCTCTCCCCTCTCACCTTAAACCTATGCCCTCTAGTTTTAGACTCCCCTAACTTTGGGAAAAGATATTGACTATCCAGCTGATCTATGCCCCTCATTATTTTATAGACCTCTATAAGATCACCCCTCAGCCTTCTCCGCTCCAGGGAAAAAGTCCCAGTCTATCCAGCCCTGTCCCTATAACTCAAACCATCAAGTCCCGGTAACATCCTAGTAAATCTTTCCTGCACTCTTTCTAGTTTAATAATATACTTTCTAGAATAGGGTGACCAGAACTGCCTGCTGTTTTACAAATGTCATTCTTAAACTGCATTTGCCACATACTGCGCACTTTCTGAAGCTATCAATGTGCCCTAGAAGCCAGTTGCACTGCCTTTGCTCAGTGGGCAACTCTCCCACCTCAACTTCAGGATGTTGTGGGTTCAGGTTCTATTCCATCGATTTGACACGTGAACCTTGGCTGATGCTTGAGTGCTGAGCTGTTGGAGTTACCACCTTTTGATCGAGGTGTTAAACTGAGGCTCTTGATACTGGATGTAAAATCTAATGAGACACCAACTGAAGAAGAGTGGAGAGATGTTGTCTGGCATCCTACCTAATATTTAGTCCTCAGTCAACATTACCAACACAGATGATTTGGCGAATTTGGTCAATTCTCAGGAGCAATTAGGGGCGGGCAATAAATGCTGATTCAGCTATCGATGCCCCCATAGAATCTTCAGTGCAGAAGGAGGCCATTTAGCCCTTCGAGCCTGCACTGACCACAATCCCACCCAGGTCCTATCCCCGTAACCCCATCTATTTACCTTCCTAATCCCTCTGACATTAAGGGGCAATTTATCATGGCCAATCAACCTAACCCGCACATCTTTAGACTGTGGGAGGAAACCAGAGCACCCGGAGGAAACACACGCAGACACAGGGAGAACATGCAAACTCCACACAGACAGTCACCCAAGGCCGGAATCGAACCCAGGTCCCTGGAGATGTGAGGCAGCAGTGCTAACCACTGTGGCACAGAAATGGCCTTGCAAGCCACTCAATTTCAAGGCAACTTGACGCCCGTGTCTTACGAGTGAATTAAAAAAAAGTGCTGCAAAGCGAGTCCAAAGATCCATCCAGCCAATTTTAAAATCTTGACAGGCAAGAAAGAAATTAAGGGTATCAAGTAAGTGGGTAGGTTTTGAGCCCTCGTGGGGGGGGTTCGGGTTTTGAGGCATGGGGGAGGACAGGCCTTCAGGGGGGTGTTTCAGGCAACGTGGAGTATGGGGTTGGGCTTCTTCAGGTGGGGTCAGTGCTCATGGGATGTGGGAGTGTCAGGGGATTGTGGGTGGGGTCAGGCCTCAGGGAGGATCTGGTCCAGCCTCATGGGGATGGGGTTGCTGGGTCTCGCTGGGGTGTTATAGAGGTTCAGGTATCCGGGCACAGAGCTGAGAGTACCAGCTTGGCGCATGGGGAAGGAGAATCCTCTTGGGGGTTGGGGGAGGTGGGGGAGCCCAGGGAGAGGGTGGGTCATGTTGGGTTCAATCAGGCCTGTGTGGGGGAGTGATTGGATCAGGTTGGGTCAGGTCTTGGGGACGTCAGGTTGGGTGGGCTTGGTGGCAGGGGGGGAGGGAGGGAAGAGTCACTGCGGGGCTGAGGGAGTTCAGTGATGCGCGTAATTAGGGGTTGAAGGGAGGCCCTGTGGTATGAGAAGGGGGGCAGCCCCGTGGGGTGGGGAGTGATTCCTGTGGCAGCGGTGGGATGGTGCGATTTGTGGGGGGGCAGGGGCGGCGGTTTCCCATGGGAATGAGCAGGATGGGCAGAGAGCTATGGGGCATTGAGGATGGGGCAGTCCTGTGTGGGGGTTGTACCCCACTGAGCGATCGGAGTGGTGGGGTGTCCCATTGGGTGGGGGGGGGGGTAGAATGCTGCAGGATAGCCCCCCGGGGGTTCGTGGCTGTGGTGGGAGTCCTGTGTGGGGGTTGGGGAGGGGGGTGTTTTCAAGTGGGTATATGCAATGGTTACCCAGGGGTTAGAAAAGGTTTAGCTCCAACTTTTTCTGAGTAACTATTGATGTAACCATTCGAGGTTTGCGATTTAAATCACATTTTGATTTGATTTAATTTATTATTGTCACATACAGTGAAAAGTACTGTTTCTTGCGTGCTGCACAGACAAAGCATACCGTTCATAGAGAAATTATAGCTAGGGTGCCACAGTTATAGCTAGGGTGTAGAGAAAGATCAGCTTAATGCGAGGTAGGTCCACTCAAAAGTCTGAACCTTCACCAGAAGCATGATATCAAATACATTGCTTAAAAGTACAGTATCATCACACCCCATTGAGCGAGGAGAGCTGACTGCTGGTGATTTAACTTCGGGATCACCAGATCTCAGGCGAGGTGCAAAGTTGAGAAGGCACTTCCTGAATAACCTCAGCTGATATAGGGATCAAACCTGTGCAGTTGGTGTTAGTTTTGCATCATGCACCAGCCATCGAGCCAAACGAGCTAAACTGACTCACTGGATTGCAGCTAGAGAGACAACGTCTTATTGTGGCCAAGTTTGATCATCTTCGATTTGCAAGAAACCATGATTAAGCCTTCATCAAGTTTATTTAATTATTAGTGTCACAAGTAGGCTAACATTAACACTGCAATGAAGTTACTGTGAAAATCCCCTAGTCGCCACACTCCGGCACCTGTTCGGGTACACTGAGGGAGAATTTAGCACGGCCAATGCACCTCATCAGTACGTCATTCAGACTGTGGGAGGAAACCGGAGCTCCCGGAGGAAACCCGTGCAGACACAGGGAGAATGTGCAGACTCTGCACAGACAGTGACCCAAGCCGTGAATCAAACCCAGGTCCCTGATGCCGTGAGGCAGCAGTGCTAACCACTGTGCCACCGTACCGCCCTAACTCACGGGGGACCGATACGGATTTTGTAATAGCTTTTCAAAGAAACAGCATTCACAAAAACTAGGTTGCTGTAAAAGTCTAATCTGTAGAATTACTGTTTCACTTCAACCCAGAGCATGAATCTGTTATCTAACCATAATAGTTATTGTACCATTGGCACGTGAGTCATAGTCACGTTTAGACAACAGGCTCGAGTCTGAATCACAAAGAATTAATTAATGGGGTTTGAAAGATTTCTGAACACAAGTCTTTCATTCTATAAAAGAACAAACAAAGAACAAAGAACAGTACAGCACAGGAAACAGGCCCTTCGGCCCTCCAAGCCTGTGCCGCTCCTTGGTCCAACTAGACCAATCGTTTGTATCCCTCCATTCCCAGGCTGCTCATGTGACTATCCAGGTAAGTCTTAAACGATGTCAGCGTGCCTGCCTCCACCACCCTACTTGGCAGCGCATTCCAGGCCCCCACCACCCTCTGTGTAAAAAACATCCCTCTAATATCTGAGTTATACTTCGCCCCTCTCACCTTGAGCCCGTGGCTCCTCGTGATCGTCACTTCTGATCTGGGAAAAAGTATCCCACCGTTCACCCTATCTATCCCCTTCATAATCTTGTATACCTCTATTAGATCTCCCTTCATTCTCCGTCTTTCTAGGGAGAACAACCCCAGTTTACCCAATTTCTCCCCATAGTTAAGACCCTCCATACCAGGCAACATCCTGGTAAACCTTCTCTGCACTCTCTCTAATGCCTCCACGTCCTTCTGGTACTGCGGCGACCAGTACTGGACGCAGTACTCCAAATGTGGCCTAACCAGCGTTCTATACAGCTGCATCATCAGACTCCAGCTTTTATACTCTATACCCCGTCCTATAAAGGCAAGCATACCATATGCCTTCTTCGCCACCTTCTCTACCTGTGTTGTCACCTTCAAGGATTTGTGGACTTGCACACCTAGGTCCCTCTGTGTTTCTATACTCCTGATGACTCTGCCATTTATTGTATAACTCCTCCCTACATTATTTCTTCCAAAATGCATCACTTCGCATTTATCCGGATTAAATTCCATCTGCCACCTCTCCGCCCAATTTTCCAGCCTATCTATATCCTGCTGTATTGCCCGACAATGCTCATCGCTATCTGCAAGTCCAGCCATCTTCGTGTCATCCGCAAACTTGCTGATAACACCAGTTACACCTTCTTCCAAATCATTTATATATATCACAAATAGCAGAGGTCCCAGTACAGAGCCCTGCGGAACACCACTGGTCACAGACCTCCAGCAGGAAAAAGACCCTTCGACCGCTACCCTCTGTCTCCTATGGCCAAGCCAGTTCTCCACCCATCTAGCCACTTCTCCTTGTATCCCATGAGCCTTAACCTTCTTAACCAACCCGCCATGTGGGACTTTGTCAAATGCCTTACTGAAATCCATATAGACGACATCCATGGCCCTTCCTTCGTCAACCGTTTTTGTCACTTCCTCAAAAAGCTCCACCAAATTTGTAAGGCACGACCTCCATCTTACAAAACCATGCTGTCTGTCACTAATGAGATTGTTCCGTTCTAAATAATAAATAACATATGCAGAACATCATGTATAGGGGTGGCATGTTGGCACAGTGGTTAGCACTGCTGCCTTACAGTGCCAGGGACCCAGATTCAATAGGCGATGGCCTAGTGGTATTATTGCTAGAATATTAACCCAAAAGCTCAGCTAATGTTCTGAGGACCCCGGTTCAAATCCCACCATGGCAAATGGTGGAATTAGAATTCAATAAAAAATAAATAGAAATAAGAGTCGACTGATATCCATAAGCCATTGTCGATTGACAGAAAAACCCATCTGGTTCACTAATGTCCTTTAGGGAAGGAAATCTGCCGTCCTTACCTGGTCTGGCCGAGATGTGACTCCAGAGCCACAGCAATGTGGTTGACTCTCAATTGCCCTTGGGCAACTAAGGATTGGTCAATAAATGCTGTGATTGGCATTGGACTGGGATAAGCACAGTAAGAAGTTCACAACACCAGGTTAAAGTCCAACAGGTTTATTTTGCAGCACTAGCCTAGAAGGAGCCTGAGACTCCGAAAGCTCGTGCTGCCAAATAACCCTGTTGGACTTTAACCTGGTGTTGTGAGACTTCTTACAATAAATGCTGGCCAGCCAGTGACGCCCATGTCCCATGAATGAATAATAAAGAAAATTCCCGGCAACCTCGTGTGGTGGACTTCAGTTGTGCCTTTGTCCTACTTGGACCACCGTTGTGTGTTTGTTATGCCTGGACACATCCCCTGCCGGCAATTGCTCCACGCTAATCCTCAATATGCTTATGTAGCGTACCCTGACGGGCGAGAGGACACGGTCTCTGTCCGCAACTTGGCACCCGCAGGTGCCCCTGAGGCCACCACGTCCCTCCGCCCCACTGTCCCAGTCCCTTGTGTTGTGCGCCCAGAGACCGCTACGCCCCTCCCCCCTTCAGTCCCAACCTCCCATATTGTACGCCCAGAGCCCACTACAGCCCTCCACCCCCCAGCCCCAGTTCCCACTGTTCTCCATACACCACCAGGGCCACAGCCCACTCCCCTCACCCCTATGTACAGCTCGCTTGAGTCGCCGGTGCCGTCGCCACGCAGTACCCGACTACTGGATGGGCGACGGATGGGTCCGCCTCACATCACCTGGCGCCTCCTCTCGACGCTCACTGCATGGAGCCTGGGCTGACTCCGCCCTCTGCTCGGACGACTCTGCAACCTGCACTACGACGATCGCGACGGCGGATCAAGCCACCAGTTCGTCTGGACTTGTGATCTTGTTTCCGCTTCACCCCGTGTTGTTTTTTTAAAGGAGGGGTGAATGTGGTGGACTTCAGTTGTGCCTTTGTCCTGCCTGGACCACCGTTGTGTGTTTGTCATACCTGGACACATCCCCTGCCGGCTCGGCTCCTCCCCTTGTCACCTAGTATAAAGGTGGCTGTCTCCTCCCCCTTGTTCAGTTCGGGTCGGTTACCTGTTGGGATGCGCTCCTGATTCTGTTATGAATAAAAGCCTACAGTTGTATTGGCACACAAGTAGTCTTTTGCCTAATTGATAGCGCATCACCTGGTTTTCGTGAATGCTTTATTTTTGAAAAGCTGCTCCAAAATCCGTATCAGTCCCAGGTGAGTTAGGGCGGCACGGTGGCACAGTGGTTACCACTGCTGCCTCACATCGCCAGAGACCCAGGTTCGATTCCTGGCTTGGGTCACTGTCGTTGCGGAGTTTGCACATTCTCCCTGTGTCTGCATGGGTTTCCTCCGGGTGCTCCAGTTTCCTCCCACAGACTGAAAGACGTGCTGGTTAGGTGCATTGTCCATGCTAAATTCTCCCTCAGTATACCTGAACAGGCATCGGAGTGTGGCAACTACAGTAACTTCACTGTAGTGTTAATCTAAGCCCACTTGTGACACTAATAAAATAAACTTTAGAACTATTTTATTCGTCTGGTGAAGTTAGCACAGTGTCACTCACAATTTGCCCTTGCTGTGTACATCTCCTACATTGCAACAGTGAGTGCGCTTCAATAGTTTTTCATTGGCATTGAATCACTTTGGGATATCCTCAAGTTGTGAAAGATGCTAAAGGAAGGTTCAGAATCAGAGATGAGAATGTCACCAACCGAGTCACCGCTGGCACCAAGCTACTGTTTCCCTTTCTGTACCGAGGGAGCACACAGGACAATGCTCTCTATTTTTGAAACGCCTTGCGAAGGTTGTAAGGTATTTCAAAAGCATCTGCGGTATTGATTTTCTATTGAATGAGCTTTCAATCCCAGTTTGGCCCTCAACCGCTGTCAAGCATTGCGGCAGCTGAGAGCAGCACTCATTAAGCTCAGCGTGAGCAGACATGTAGAACGGCCCAGTGTTATCAGTGAGCCGAGAATGTGGTGAATTCTAATGGACCTCCGGGAGTCCTTGTCGCAAGGGCATCTGATATTACCTCCCCCACTGCCTGGTGTGCCGGCCGCGCTGGCAATTAAGCCTCATCCCACCCTGGATCAAAGGACATTTCACAAGACTGGGAAGTTTTACAATGAGAAAAAAGTCTCCGGCAATCTCTTGTGCTGGGATGGAGGGGAGGGAGGGGTGTCGGGGGCATTGCTGGGGGGGTTTACGTGGTGGGGAGAAAGAGGAAAGAGGACAGAGGGATCAGTGTAACTGGGAAGGAGCAGGAAATGTCTGCTGAGAGGGACTTGCGCATGAACACTTGTTTTATTGACACTGACAGACAGTGAAACAACACAGAACCACCAAGGAGTCCTGTCAGTGGATTGCGTCTTTTATTTCAAATTAATGTTTCAAATGTTGTCGGAGACAAACTACCTTTTCATCGATTTTTCTTGACAGGACACCCATTGTAACTTGTGCCGTACAGTTTAACACTTCGAGCACTTGATTATCCTGGCTGCTTTTCATAGAAACAGTCCATCGCGCAAACCAGCCTCCTATCCAGTGACTCCGTCTACACTTCCCGCTGCCTCGGAAAAGCAACCAGCATAGTTAAGGACACCACGCACCCCGGACATTCTCTCTTCCACCTTCTTCCGTCAGAAAAAAGATACAAAAGTCTGAGACCATGTACCAACTGACTCAAAAACTTCCCTGCTGCTGTCAGACTTTTGAATGGACCGACCTTGCATTAAGTTGATCTTTCCCTACACCCTAGCTATGACTGTAATATGACATTCTGCACTCTCTCCTTTCCTTCTCCCCTATGTACTCTATGAACAGTATGCTTTAGATAAGGTAAACAATCGGAAGTGTTATAGCAAAAGCTTCCAACTGTTCACCTTATCTACACCCCTCATAATTTTATAAACTTCTATCAGGTCGCCCCTCAGCCTCCATCTTTCCAGGGAGAACAATCCCAGTTTATTCAATCTCTCCTCATAGCTAATACCTCCAGACTAGGCAACATCCTGGTAAACCTTTTCTGTACTCCCTTCAAAGCCTCCAAATCCTTCTACATTCTGTGGTCGTGAATTTCATACATTCACCACCCGCTGGTTGAAGAAATTTCTCCTCACCTCGGTCCCTTATCCTCAAACTATGACTCTTAGTTCTGGACTCCCCCACCATTGGGAACATTCCTTCTGAATCTGCCCTGTCTAACCCTGTTAGAATTGTATAAGTTTCTATGAGATTCCCCCTCACTCTTCTAAACTCCAGTGAATATAATCCTAACTGGCTTCGTCTCTCCTCATATGACAGACCCATCATCCCAGGAGTCAGCCTGGTAAACCTTTGCTGTACTCCCTCTATAGCAAGGACATCCTTCCTCAGATAAGGACACCAAAATTGCACACAATACTCCAGGTGCAGTCTCACCAACACCTTATACAATCGTTGTCTTCCAGATGCTGGGAACAGTAATTTCTGTCAGTCTCAGTATAAGGTGCCTTTTGCGCTGGGTTAAAGCGAAACAGTAGATGTACAGATTAGACTTATACAACAACCTGGGTTTCGTGAATGTTTTGTCTTTGAAGATGTCTCAATCCCCGGGGAATTCGCACAACATGGAGGCTTAGTCTTGTGAATGTATAGAACCACTTATGGCCTGTGGAAATCATCAGGCAGGCCAATCAACAGTGGAGGCAGTAAAGAACAGATAAAGAATTGTGCAGAGCTTATTGCTCAAGGTTCTCCCAGGGTTGGAGATATTTTTGCAGAAAGTTTCCTTCTGCAAGTTAAATAAATGGGAGAATCTTATTATGTCTTTGCTACAGCATTAAGGAATGTTACAACGACAGCAAGTGTTATTTACTGTATCAGACAAGTCCCAGAGGGAAACCTGTCTTTCTGAAAACTGATCGTAGCATTTTTTCTCTTTTTTATTCATTCTTGGGACATGGGTGTCACTGGCTGGCCAGCATTTATTGCCATCCCTATTTTGCCTGAGGGCAGTTGAGAGTCAACCACATTGCTGTGGGTCTGGAGTCACATGTAGGCCAGACCAGGTAAGGACAGCAGATTTCCTTCCCTAAAGGATATTAGTGAACCAGATGGGTTTTTCTGACAATGGTTTCATGGTCACCAGTAGATTCTTAATTCCAGATACCTTCTATTGAATTCAAATTCCACCATCTGCTGTGGCAGGATTCGAACCCAGAACATTAGTTGAATTTCTAGACTTTCCTAAAATATAAAAACTTTTCATGTTTTCCTATATTGTCTCTACATTTAGGTCAATAAAATTTAATATACTTTCCCCTGTTTACTTATGAATCCTTTGTGAATAGTAAAAGTTCCTTGTCACTTCCAAACTCTCGGTTGGAATCCAACAGCTGAAAAGTCAAATCCCTATTTATCTCATAATGCAAATTTTAAACCCAACCTTACCATAAGTTATCTTTACAAATGCATGAACATAACACCTTTGCTCTTTTACCTCTCAGTCCTCACCAACAAGCTGTCTCTATGAACCTTCCACCTGCTTAATTAATAATGGACACCCTCCTCACAGCACCATCCCCCCCCCGCGCCCCTCCCCCCCACCCCCCCCCCACCCCCTCTGCCCCCACACACTCACACCCCCACACAGTCTTCTTTATGGAATGCCAGCATAATCTCACAAATATTTTAAGAAACAACACCCATCATCACAGTAAGAAGAAACTTCAATTGATATAGTACCTTTTGCATCCTCCCAGATATCCCTAAAGAAATGGCAGATGGAGTTCAATCCTGATAAATGCGAAGTGATGCATTTTGGTAGAAATAAAGGTAGGGAGGAGCTATACGATAAATGGCAGAACCATAAAGGGTGTAGATACGCAGAGGGACCTGGGTGTGCAAGTCCACAGATCCTTGAAGGTGACGTCACAGGTGGAGAAGGTTGTGAAGAAGGCATATGGCATGCTTGCCTTTATAGGACGGGGCATAGAGTATAAAAGTTGGGGTCTGATGTTGCAGATGTATAGAACGTTGGTTCGGCTGCATTTGGAATACTGCGTCCAGTTCTGGTCGCCACACTACCAGAAGGACGTGGAGGCTTTGGAGAGAGTGCAGAGGAGGTTTACCAGGATGTTGCCTGGTATGGAGGGGCTTAGTTATGAGGAGAGATTGGGTAAACTGGGGTTGTTCTCCCTGGAAAGACGGAGAATGAGGGGAGACTTAATAGAGGTGTATAAAATTATGAAAGGCATAGATAGGGTGAACGGTGGGAAGCTTTACCCCAGGTCGGTGGTGACGTTCACGAGGGGTCATTGGTTCAAGGTGAAGGGGGGGAGGTTTAACACAGATATCAGAAGGACATATTTTACATAGAGGGTGGTGGGGACCTGGAATGCGCTGCCAGGCAAGGTGGTGGAGGCGGACACACTGGGAACGTTTAAGACTTATCTAGACAGCCATATGAACGGAGTGGGAATGGAGGGATACAAAAGAATGGTCTAGTTTGGACCAGGGAGCGGCACGGGCTTGGAGGGCCGAAGGGCCTGTTCCTGTGCTGTATTGTTCTTTGTTTGTTCTTTGTATAAGGATCCAGCACATACAGGGTTAATGTTGGACTGAGTGAAGCACTGCCCACATAGTGGTGCAAGAGATCACATGACACGCACCTAGGGGTCAGTCCAGTGTTGAACAGAGCCCTGTGCACAAGCAAGCATGTAGACAGCTCCTAGCTTAAAGCCATGACTGTTTACATTACTGCTATTATAACCTACTGAAGACTATGAAGATTTTGTCATGAGCTACCGGACGGTGCCCAAAATGCTCCAACAATCTCAAAGTGCTTTACAGCCAATGAAGTACTAGTCTATCGAAGACTGCCGTTGTTGCCTGTTGTTTGTCATAACAGCACGTTCATGACCCTCAAATATTGCCTGCACTATTAGGAGAGAAAAGAGGGGACATTAGGAGGGGATATTAGGAGAGGAAGTTAAATTCCAAATCCGAATCCAAGTTTGAGAATGGAGATTTTGATTCTTCCAAAGCTTTTTGAGAAGGGGCTGACGAGATTTGCTAGACATCAAATAGACTTTTGGTAATAGACGTCTGCTGGACTATTGTGTCCAATTCTGGCATTCAAACATATCTAGGTCTTGGAGAGTGTGCAAAGGAGGTTTATGAACATGGTACCAGGGTCGAGGGGAGAATAATGGAGAAACAAGAGAAACTTGGTTCGTTCTTCTTAGAGAAAAGAAGGCCAAAGAGTGATTTAATTCATGTGTTTAGAATTATGAAAGTTTTGATAGAGTAGAGAATGAGAAACTGTTTCCTTTGGTGAAAGGCTGGGTTTTTTCTTATTCGTTCCTGGGACATGGGCATCACTGGCTGGCCAGCATTTATTGCCCATCCCTAGTTGCCCGAGGGCGGTTGAGAGTCAACCGCATTGCTGTGGCTCTGGAGTCACATGTAGGCCAGACCAGGTAAGGACGGCAGATTTCCTTCCCTAAGGGACATTAGTGAACTAGATGGATTTTTCTGACAATCATGGTCAGCAGTAGATTCATAATCCTAGATATTTTTTATTGGAATCAAATCCCACCATCTGCCGTGATGAGATTTGAACCCGGGTCCCCAGAACATTAGCTGAGTTTCTGGATTCATAATCTAGCTATAATACCACTAGGCCATCGCCTAGTAAGCAAAGCAAAGGAAGAGAAATGAGGAGAATTGTTTGGACGTATTAAATCATTATGAACTGCAATGCTTTTTAAAAGTTATTCATGGGATGTGGGAATCACTGGCAAGATTGGTGGTTCTACCCAATGCTAGTTGCCCTCAAAGAGGTTATGGTGAGTCACCTTTTTTGATTGCTGCAGTCCATATGATGTTGATACATCCTTGGGGTCTGATTTTCCAGCCCCCCACCCCATGCCATGTTTTCCGGCAGCAGAGGCAGTTTGCCAATGGTAACTGTTGGGATTTTCCAGTCCCTCTGCAGTCTATGACATTTTGTGTGGCTTGCCCATACCATACTGCTGCTGGGGTACCCACCGCAGTAGGGGCGGGGGGGGGGGGTGGGTGTCACCTTCGTCGGGACTGGAAGATCACACCAACTGAAAGGACCAGGAATTCTCAGCCAGTGTTTTTAAGGAGAGACTTCTCGGATTTTGACCCAGCTCTGAATACTCTGCCATTGGGGCGGCATGGTGGCATAGTGGTTAGCACTGCTGCCTCACAGTGGCAGGGACCCGGATTCAATTCCCAGCTTGGGTCACTGTCTGTGTGGAGTTTGCATGTTCTCCCCATGTCTGCGTGGGTTTCCTCCGGGTACTCCAGTTTCCTCCCACATTCTGAAAGTCGTGCTGGTTAGGTGCATTGACCCGAAAAGGTGGCGACCGGGGGAATTTCACTGTAACTTCACTGCAGTGTTAATGTAAGCCTTACTTGTGACTAATAAACTTTAACTTTGAAAGAATAATGGAAGCGAATTCACCGATATCTTTAAAAAAGAATTGGATAAGTACGACAAAAGGAAATATCTGCAGCGAGGAAACAGGAGTAAGTGGGACTAATAGCATAAATCTTTTGAAGGGCCAGCACTGACATGATAGGCTGAATGACTTCTTTCTTTACTATATCATTCTATGAAAGTATTCAGGTCTGCTGCTGATTCCCCTCCTTTACTTCATAACACACAGCACGGTGGCACAGTGGTTAGCACTGCTGCTTCACAGCGCCAGGGACCCGGATTCAATTCCGGCCTCGGGTGACTGTCTGTGTGAAGTTTGCACGTTCTCCCTGTGTCTGCATGTGTTCCATCCACGTGCCCCGGTTTCCTCCCACAGTACAAAGGTGTGCAAGGTAGGTGGAGTGGCCATGCTTAAATTGCCCCTCAGTGTCCCAAGGTGTATGAGTTAGGACAATTAGCGGGGCAAATATGTGGGGTTAGGAGGATAGGGCCTGGGTAAGATGATCTGCCGGAGAGTCGGAGCAGACTAGGTGGGCCGAATGGCCTCCTTCCACACTGGAGGGATTCTATGATTCACATTAAGGTGGGTAAGTTTTATCCATCTGTCTCCAGTTAAACATGTGAAAACCCATTATGGGATTGAATACTATTCAGATCCTATTGCAGATGTAATGGATATCAATGAGTGTTCAGCCTTGGTGTTCCTTCAATGGGAAGTGATCGCATTGCTTATCCCTGGTGCACTCCAGGGACCTGAACCTCTGACCAGGCATCTGGTCTGAGAATAAATTCTAACACCGATCTGCAGAAGCTTGAGGTTTATTTTAAAGCGGTGCCATCGAGGAGAGCAGAGGTTGTGCTGAAACGTGCCTCTGCCATTTAGCGAGGTGAAACAAGCACTGCACTGCCAGGTGAGACACAATCAGACTGACTCCTAGACTTGTTCCTGCTGATAGGGAGGGAGGGACTGTCGGAATGGAAGGTAGAAAGAGGGAGAATAGGAATGGAAGGAAGGAAAGTCTATTGGAAAAGGAGGAAAGTTTGACAGCATTAACACAAAACACTACCCAATCGTGTGGGGAAGAGAAGAGGAAAGAATGCAAATCACTGCGGGGGGTTCTTATAACCGGCTAACATGGAGAACTATGTCAGTGGGAAAATGAAACAACAATAGGACAACACCTAATAATTGGAGGAAAGAACAGCACAGGTAGCAAGTGAAATAGATTGACTGAATTCGGTCCAGACAATTTCCCAAAGCAGTATGTGTTGAACCTAAACAGTAACATAGGAATTAGGAGCAGAAGTAGGCAAATTCAACCCTTCGAGCCTGCTCCGCCATTCAATCAGATCATGGCTGATCTCTCCCTGGTTTCAAATCCACCTCCCCACCTGTTCCCCATCTCCCCTTATCCTTATTTCTTTATTAGAAATGTGTCTATCTTCCTCTTGAAACCATCCAATGATTCAGACTCCACCGCGCTATGGGGCAGCGAGTTCCACAAATTCACCACCCTCTGCTAGAACTAGTTTCTCCTCATCTCAGTTTTAAATCTACCGCCCCTCAACCTATACCTGTGATCTCTTGTTCTAGATTGCCCCATAAGAAGAAACATTTGGTCTATATTTACTTTATCAATCCCTTTTAAGATTTTCTATCCCTTGATCAGATCGCCTCTCATCTTTCCAAACTCCAGCGAGTGTAAGCCCAAACTGTTTAAAGAGGGAGCGGGGATATTGGTTTACTTATGGATAGCAAGGATTGGTATGGGTTAAACATGTGGGAGCAGCATGGTAAGAGTAAACCGTAATTAGAGAGGAACAATGTGCAAAAGGCCATTGATTAGAGCGAGCAGACAGAAGGATAGAGAATGAAAATTAATCTTGGACATAAAACAAGATTGGGAATGAGGTCTAAGAGGGAGATTGGGCAGCACAGTGGCACAGTGGTTAGCACTGCTTACAGCACCAGGGACCCGGGTTAGAACATAAGAACATAAGAGCTAGGAGCAGGAGCAGGCCATCTGGCCCCTCGAGCCTGCTCCGCCATTCAATAAGATCATGGCTGATCTTTTTGTGGACTCAGCTTCACTTACCCGCCCGCTCACCATAACCCTTAATTCCTTTACTGTTCAAAAATGTATCTATCCTTGCCTTAAAAACATTCAATGATGTAGTCTCAACTGCTTCACTGGGCAGGGAATTTCACAGATTCATAACCCTTTGTGTGAAGAAGTTCCTCCTCAACTCAGTCCTAAATCTGCTTCCCCTTATTTTGAGGCTATGCCCCCTAGTTCTAGTTTCACCCGCCAGTGGAAACAACTTCCCTGCTTCTATCTTATCTATTCCCTTCATAATCTTACATGTTTCTATAAGATCTCCCCTCATTCTTCTGAATTCCAATGAGTATAGTCCCAGTCTACTCAGTCTCTCCTCATAAGCCAACCCTCTCAACTCCAGAATCAACCTCGTGAATCTCCTCTGCACCCCCTCCAGTGCCAGTATATCCTTTCTCAAGTAAGGAGACCAAAACTGTACACAGTACTCCAGGTGTGGCCTCACCAGCACCTTATACAGCTGCAACAGAACCTCGCTGTTTTTAAACTCCATCCCTCTTGTAATGAAGGACAAAATTCCATTTGCCTTCTTAATTACCTGCTGTACCTGCAAACCAACTCCTTGAGATTCCTGCACAAGGACACCCAGGTCCCTCTGCACAGCAGCATGCTGCAATTCTTTACCATTTAAATAATAGTCTATTTTGCTGTTATTCCTACCAAAATGGATGACCTCACATTTACCAACATTGTACTCCATCTGCCAGACCCTTGCCCACTCACTTAGACTATCTATATCCCTTTGCAGACTTTCAGTGTCCTCTGCACACTTTGCTCTTCCACCCATCTTAGTGTCATCTGCGAATTTTGACACACTACACTTGGTCCCCAACTCCAAATCATCGATGTAAATCGTAAACAATTGCGGTCCCAACACTGATCCTGAGGCACACCTCTAATCACTGATTGCCAACCAGAAAAACATCCATTTAACCCCACTCTTTGCTTTCTGTTAGTTAACCAATCCTCTATCCATGCTGATACATAACACCATACGTAACACCATGCACCTTTACCTTATGTAGCAGTCTTTGGTACGGCACCTTGTCAAATGCCTTCTGGAAATCCAGATACACCACATCCACAGGTTCCCCATTATCCACTGCACATGTAATGTTCTCAAAGAATTCCACCAAATTAGTCAAACATGACCTGCCCTTCATGAATCCATGCTGCATCTTACCAATGGGACGATTTATATCCAGATGTCTCGCTATTTCTTCCTTGATGATAGATTCAAGCATTTTCCCTACTACAGAAGTTAAGCTAACCGGCCTATAGTTACCTGCCTTTTGTCTACCTCCTTTTTAAACACTGGCACATTTGCTGTTTTCCAATCTGCGAGAACCACCCCAGAGTCCAGCGAATTTTGGTAAATTACCACTAGTGCATTTGCTATTTCTCCTGCCATCTCTTTTAGTACCCTGGGATGCATTCCATCAGGACCAGGAGACTTCTCTACCTTTAGCCCCATTAGCTTGCCCAACACTACCTCTTTCGTGATAATGATAGTTTCTAGGTTCTCAGCTACCATAGCCTTCCTGTCATCAATTTTTGGCATGTTATTTGTGTCTTCCACTGTGAAGACCGACACAAAATACCTGTTCGATGCCTCAGCCATTTTCTCATTTCCAGTTATTACATCCCCCTTCTCGTCCTCTAAAGGACCAATGTTTACTTTAGCCACTCTTGTTCGTTTTATATATTTGTAGAAACTTTTGCTATCTGTTTTTATATTCTGAGCTAGTTTACTCTCATAATCCATCTTACTTTTCTTTATAGCTTTTTTCGTGGCTTTCTGTTGACCTTTAAAGATTTCTCAATCCTCTAGTTTCCCACTAATCTTTGCCACTTTGTATGCATTTTCTTTCAATTTGATACTCTATTTCCTTAGATATCCATGGCGGATTATCTCTTTTTCTACAGTCCTTCCTTATCACTGGTATATACTTTTGCTGAGCACTGTGAAAGATCACTTTGAAAGTCCTCCACTGTTCCTCAATTGTCCCGCCATAAAGTTTTTGCTCCCAGTCTACCTTAGCCAACTCCTCCCTCATTCCTTTGTCGTCTCCTTTGTTTAAGCACAAGACACTGTTATTGGATTTTACCTTCTCACGCTCCATCTGTATTTTAAATTCAACCATACTGTGATCGCTTCTTCCGAGATGATCCCTAACTGTAAGATCATTAATTATTCCCGTCTCATTACACAGGACCAGATCTAGGGTAGCTTGCTCCCTTGTTGGCTCCATTACATACTGTTCAAGGAAGCTATTGTGGATACATTCTATGAACTCCTCCTCAAGGCTGGTTTGACCAATTGATATGTAGATTAAAATCCCCCATGATGATTGCTGTACCATTTTTACATGCATCAGTTATTTCTTTGTTTATTTCTCGCCCCACCATGATATCATTATTTGGTGGCCTATAGACTACGCCTATCAGTGATTTTTCCTCCTTACTATTTCTAATTTCCACACAAATGGATTCAATCTTTTTTTTCCATAGAACCAATATCATCTCTCACTACCGCCCTGATGTCATCCTTAAATATCAGAACTACACCGCCTCCCTTACCTTCCTGTCGGTCCCCCCGAACAGTCTGATACCCCTGGATATTTAACTCTCAGTCGTGACCATCCTGCAACCATGTCTCTGTAATGGCCACCAAATCATACTCGTTCGCAATGATTTGTGCCGTCAACTCATTTATCTTGTTTCGAATGCTACGAGCATTCAGATAAAGTGCCCTTATACTAGTTTTTGTCCCTTCTTTTTGAATTCTAACACTTTCATTAATAACATCTCCTGAGTTCTCCTTCCTTTTAAATTTTTTCCTGATTTTTGATGTAGTTGGAACATTCTCCTCACATTTTGTCCTTGCTCCCTCCTTCTCGGACTCCTTACATAGGTTCCCATCCCCTGGCATATTAGTTTAAACCTTCCCCAATCGCTCTAGCAAACACTCCCCCTAGGACGTCCGTCCCAGTCCTGCCCAGGTGTAACCCATTCAATTTGTACAGGTCCCATCTCCCCCAGAACCAGTCCCAATGCCCCAGGAATCTGAAACCCTCCCCCTGACACCATCTCTTCAGCCACGTATTTATCCGATATATCCTGTCATTTCTACTCTGACTAGCACGTGGCACCGGTAGTAATCCTGAGATCACTACCTTTGAGGTCCGATTTCTCAACTTTCTTCCCAGCTCCCTGTTTTCTGCTTTTAGGACCTCATCCTTTTTTTACCTATGTCGTTTGTACCGATGTGTACCACGACCACTGGCTGTTCATCCTCCCCCTCCAGAATGTCCAGCAGCCGCTCCGAGACATCCTTGACCCTCGCAACAGGGAGGCAACATACCATCCTGGAGTCTGGTTTGCGGCCACAGAAACGCCTGTCTATTATCCTTGCAGTTGAATCCCTTATAACTATTGCACTTGCACACTTTTTACCCCTCCCCTCTGCAGCAGAACCAACCGTGGTGCAATGAGTTTGGCTGCTGTTGCTTTCCCCAGAGAGGTCATTCCCATCAACAGTATCCAAAGCGGTATATCTGTTCTGCAGGGGAATGGCCACAGGAGATTCCTGCACTCCCTGCCTGTCTCTCTTGCTCTGACTTGTGGTCACCCATTCCCTTCCTGCCTGCGGAGTCTGAGCCTGCGGTGTGACCCCCTCTCTATACGTTCTATCCACGATACTCTCTGACTCGCGGATACTCCACAGTATCTCCAGCCACCGCTCCAGCTCTGAAACTCGAGCTTCCAGGAGCTGTAGTTGGAGACACTTCCTGCACACATGCTGACCCAGGGGACTGGAACTCTCCCCAGCCTGCCACATGGAGCAAGAGGAGCAAACCACGGCTCGGAGCTCTCCTGTCATGTCTTACCTCTTTAAATTAAACTTTTGAAAAATGTTTTGTTTCATTTTGTTTCATTTGCCCGGTTCGATTCCCGGCGTGGGTCACTGTCTGTGCGGAGTCTGCACATTCTCCTATGTCTTGTGGAGAAGGTGGACTTACCTTGACGTTACAGGTACGGCCATTAAACCTTTTTCTGCACTGGGGAGTGGGTGTCCTGCGTGCAGAGTTGGTGCTGAGAATCCTGGCCACCTCTGCCCACGCTGGAGTAACGCAGTTGGTGGACCTCCTTCTCCATCAGGGGTGGGTAGGTGACATCTCGGTGTTCCTCCAGCTCATCCTGAAGAGCCCTCATCACTCTGTCACGGAATTTGGGGGATGAGACTTCTTGGCCGGAATTCTCCGGCCGTTCACACCAACGGGATTCTGCAATCCCACCGGCAGCGTACCCCCACCCGCGGGTTTCCCACCAGTGTGCAGTGACATCAATGGGAATTCCCATTGACAGCGGCAGGAGCAGAGAATCCCGCAGCCGGCAAACAACGCGCCCGCCTCCCGCCAGCGGGAAACATGTGGCTGGGAGGCCGGAGAATCCGACCCTTGCTTTTGGGGGCCACCACTCTCATGCCCCTGACCTGGGCTGCAGAGAGTGAATGATGCGCCTGAGTGCCATTCAAATATGGCGCCCAGGAAGGTGATCGATGAGGGCACGGCAGAGCGGGCAAAGATCTGAGGTGCTTCCTGGTCAAGCATTTATAACGAGTGGAACAGGGGATGATCTGGCCCAGAATATCCATCATTGCAGCCTGAAAGAAACACGCTGCTTTTGCCACCCACACTTAGCCTCTGTGGTGGAAAGTCCCACGCCCTGTATGCGCTATCGTCTAAGTTTAAGTTTATTTATTACTGTCACAAGTAGGCTTACATTAACACTGCAATGAAGTTACTGTGAAAATCCCCCAGTCGCCACACTCCGGCGCCTGTTCGGGTACACTGAGGGAGAATTTAGCATGGCCAATGCACCTAACCAGCACGTCTTTCAGACTGTGAGAGGAAACCAGAGCACCCGGAGGAAACCCACGCAGACACGGGGAGAACGTACAGACTCCACACACACAGTGACCCAAGCTGGGAATCGAACCCGGGTTCTGGCACTGTGAGGCAGCAGTGCTAACCACTGTGTCACCGTGACGCATCGTGTAAATAAAGGAGCATTTGTAGTAACGTACCGGAGTTAGACCAAAGTCACTCATATGCAGTGGTAAACGTTACGATCCAGAACAGACCACAAATTACCTGAAGGGAGATCCAAATCATATTCAAAGCGGAAAGCAAACTGCCTCCGGAGAGGTGGAATTCTGCCTCAGGACCATCTTAAATGGGAGATGCCTTATTCTGAAATGGTTCCCTGTAATCAGACCTCTCCTCATGCTGCTGGCATAAGCACGGTTTGCCCGTCAGTGCCCTGGCGATTCTCACAGAAGGGAATGCACTGGAACTGGTCAGCAGTGTAACCCGCCCCATCTTATACCTTCAGTGCTTTGCAAAGGATGGCACCAACAGCTCTGCAAAGCCTAAAATGGTGGCCCATATATTTTAGTAAGATTTGATTTATTATTGTCACCTGTATTGGGATACAGAGAAAAGTATTGTTTCTTGTACGCTATGCAGACAAAACATACTGTTCATAGAGTACATGGGGAGAAGGAAAGGAGAGGGTGCAAAATGCAGGGTTATAGTCATCGCTAAGATGTAGAGAAAGATCAGCTTAATATAAGGTAGATCCATTCAGAAGTCTGATGGCAGCAGGGAAGAATTTGATTTGATTTACTATTGTCACATGTATTAGTATACAGTGAAAAGTATTGTTTCTTACGCACTATACAGGCAAAGCATAGCATACGTAGAGAAGGAAATGAGAGAGTGCATAATTTTTTAAAATATTATTCATTCGTGGGACATGGGCGTCGCTGGCTGGCCAGCATTTATTGATATGGAGATGCCGGCGTTGGACTGGGGTAAACACAGTAAGAAGTTTAACAACACCAGGTTAAAGTCCACTTCTTAGCATTTATTGCCCAACCCTAATTGCCCTTGAAGGGCAGTTGAGAGTCAACCACATTGCTGTAGCTCTGGAGTCACATGTGGGCCAGGCCAGGTAAGGACGGCAGATTTCTTCCCCTAAAGGACATTAGTTAACCAGATTGGTTTTTCCAACAATCAACAATGGTTTCATGGTCATCAGTAGATTCTTAATTCCAGATATTTTTTATTGAATTCAAATGTAGTGTTACAGTCATAGCTAGGGTGCAGAGAAAGATCAACTTAATGTGAGATAGGTTCATTCAAAAGTCTGATGGCAGCAGAGAAGAAGCTGTTCTTGTGTGAGTTGGCACGTGACCTCAGACTATTGTATCTTTTTCCCGATGGAAGAAGGTGGAAGAGAGAATGTCCGGGGTGTGTTGGGTCCTTAATTATGCTGGCTGCTTTTCTGAGGCAGAGTCAATGGATGAGAGGCTGGTTTGCGTGATGGATTGGGTTTCATTCACGACTCTTTGTAGTTTCTTGCGGTCTTGTTCAGAGCAGGAGCCATAATGTGACACACCCAGATCACCTTTCATTCTTCTAAACCCCAGAGAGCGTAGGTCCATTTTACTCGCCTCACCTCATGGGGGCAGCATGGTAGCACAGTGGGGGGTGGCACGGAAGCACAGAGATTAGCACCGCTGCCTCCCAGCACCAGGGACCTGGGTTCAATTCCGGCCTTGGTCACTGTCTGCGAAGTCTGCACGTTCTCCCTGTGCCTGCGTGGGTTTTCTCCGGGTGCTCCGGTTTCCTCCCACAGTCTGAAAGATGTGTGGGTTAGGTGGATTGGCTATGCTAAATTGTCCTTTAGTGTCAGGGAGACTAGCTAGGGTGAATGCATGGGGTTGTGGGTATATGGCCTGGGTGGGATTGTGGTTGATGCAGGCTCGATGGGCCGAATGGTCTGCTTCTGCACTGTAGGATTCTATGGAATAATTCTCTTATCCCAGGAATCAATATCCTCGCTGTGTTGCTATTCCATAATTAAACGCGCTGGCGGTGATATCGGTCTCAGAGTGTAACAGGCGCTAGGTTTTGCGTTCTGCCTGAAAGTCTCTGCAAATGGACTCAATGGCGAATTCTATCGGCAGGATGGAGTGCAGTAAATTGCTCACCACTCCAATTGACTGTGTAGCTATGAAATTCCACGCCTATTGATCATTAATGACCCTGGCGAAGCCCGAGAGAGAAAGAGAGAGACAGAGGAACCAAATTCTTGGTCACTCTTTGCAAAGGCTCATTAATCCATTTTCAGAGGGTAGGAATCTTCGGGGCTGCGTTAACAGATCTGAAGGCTGCCTCGAACTTTTTGATCAAAGGTCCCAACGTCTATTTTCAGATGACAGCAACAGTATGTCAAACCTGCAAAATATCAGCAGAGGAAAGAAGACTCTAGACTGAGAATGCATTCCCACAGCAAATGCACTGCCGCTGTGAAGATGAACCTCTTCACATCAACACGACAGCAAGGCTGTAGTGAATGCAAGGCTGGTGTCCAGGAAGATATAGTGGCCTTGGAGGGAGTGCAGAGTAGATTTACCAGGATGACGCCTGGGCGGCACGGCTGCACAGCGATTAGCACTGCTGCCTCATAGCGCCAGCGACCTGGGTTCAATTCCCGGCTTGGGTCACTGTCTGTGTGGAGTTTGTATGTTCTTCCCGTGTCTGCGTGGGTTCCTCCCACAATCCAAAGATGTGCGGGTTAGGTTGATTGGCCATGATAAATTGCCCTTAGTGTCCTGGTATGCAGAGGGATTAGGAGGTAAATGTGTGGGATTGTGGGGATAGAGAATGGGTGGGATTGTTGTCGGTGCAGACTCGATGGGCTCAATGGCCTTCTTCTGCACTGTAGGGTTTCTATGGATACCGGGACGCAAAAGGTTAAATTACACAATCTATTCCTTGGAATTTAGAGATTTAATAAGTTAACTTTTGTCAAGTTTTCAAGTCATAAAGGAGAACTGATTGGGTAGAGGGACACTTTTTCCATTGCTTGTAGAAATCATAGAATCCCTATAGTGCAGAGGGAAGCCATTCAGCCCATCGAGTCTGTACAGACTCTCTGACCCAGGCCCTCTCCCCTGCCCTATCCCTGTAACTCCCCTCACATACCCCGCTAATCCCCCTAAGCTACACATCTCAGGCCTCCAAGGAGCAATTTAGTATGGCCAATACATCTAACCTGCGCATCTTTCGACTGTGGGAGGAAACCAGAGCACCCAGAGTCATAGGGGCTTAGAGTCATAGAGGTTTACAGCAAGGAAACAGGCCCTTTGGCCCAACTTGTCCATGCCGGCCTTTTTTTTAAACCCCTAAGCTAGTCCCAATTGCCGGCATTTGGCCCATATCCCTCGATACCCATCTTATCCATATAACTGTCTAAATGCTTTTTAAAAGACAAAATTGTACCCGCCTCTACTACTACCTCTGGCAGCTTGTTCCAGACACTCACTACCCTCTGTGTGAAAAAATTGCTCCTCTAGATCCTTTTGTATCTCTCCCCTCTCACAACCCTATGCTCTCTAGTTTTATACTCCCCTACCTTTTGAGAAGATATTGACTATCCAGCTGATCTATGTTCCTCATTATTTTATAGACCTCTATAAGAGCACCCCTCAACCTTCTACGCTCCAGAGAAAAAAGAGCCAGTCTATCCAGCCTCTCCTTATAACTCAGGCCATCAAGTCCCAGTAGCATCCTAGTAAGTCTTTTCTGCACTCTTTCTAGTTTAATAACATCCTTTCTATAATAGGGTGACCAGAACTGTACACAGCATTCCAAATGTGGCCGTACCAATGTCTTGTTCAATTTCAACAAGACGTCCCAACTCCTGTATTCAATGTTCTGACCAATGAAACCAAGCATGCCGAATGACTTCTTCACCACTCTGTCCACCTGTGACTCCACTTTCAAGGAGCTGTGAACCTGTACCCTGAGGTCTCTTTGCGCTGTAACTCTCCCCAACGCCCCACCGTTAACTGAGTAAGTCCTGCCCTGGTTCAATCTACCAAAATGCATCATCTCACATTTATCTAAATTAACTCCATTTGCCATTCGTCAGCCCACTGGCCTAATTGATCAAGATCCCATTGCAATCGGAGATAACTTTATTCACTGTCCACTATGCCACCAATCTTGGTGTCATCTGCAAACTTACTAACCATACCTCCTATATTCTCATCCAAATCATTAATATAAATGACAAATTTATATTAATGATATTGGACCCAGCACTGGTCCCTGAGGCACACCACTGGTCACAGGCCTCCAGTTTGAAAAACAATCCTCTACAACCACCCTCTGGCTTCTGTCATCCAACGCTGGCATCTCCACATTCTGTTATCAAGCCAATTTTGTATCCATTTAGCTACCTCACCCTGGATCCTGTGAGATTTAACCTTATGCAAAAACCTACCATGCGGTACCTTGTCAAAGGCCTTGCTAAAATCCATGTAGACAACATCAACTGCACTGCCCTCATCTACCTTCTTCGTTACCCCTTCAAAAAACTCAATCAAATTTGTGAGACACGATTTTCCACTCACAAAGCCGTGCTGACTGTCCCTAATCAGTCCTTGCATCTCTAAATGCCTGTAGATCCTGTCTCTCAAAATACCTTCCAACAACTTACCCACCACAGATGTGAGGCTCACCGGCCTGTAGTTCCCAGGCTTTCCCCTGCAGCCCTTTATAAACAAAGGCACAACATTTGCCACTCTCCAATCTTCAGGCACCTCACCTGTGACTATCGATGATTCAAATATCTCTGCGAGGAGACCCGCAATTTCCTCTCCAGACTTCCACAATGTCCTGGGATACACTTCATCAGGTCTCGGGGATTTATCTACCTTGATGCTGCTTTAAGACTTCCAGCACCTCCTTCTCTGTAAGATGTACACTCCTCAAGACATCACTATTTATTTCCCCAAGTTCCCTAACATCCATGCTTTTCTCAACAGTAAATACTGATGAGAAATATTCGCAGACATGGGGAGAACTTGCAGACTCCGTACAGTCACCCAAGGCTGGAATTGAACACAGGTCCCTGGTGCTGTGAGGCAGCAGTGCTAACCATTGTGCCACCCAAATCTAGGATAATTTTACTTTCACGAGATGTGAACATTATTGACAAGAACAGCATTTGTTGCCCCTCCCTGATTCCCCTGAGTAGCTTGCTAGGTCACCTCAGTTAAGAGTCAACCATAGACTCCATTGAATCCCTGCAGTGCAGAAGGAGGCCATTCGGCCCATCGAGTCTGCACCGACCACAATTCCACCCAGACCCTATTCCTGTAACCCCACATGTTTACTCTGCTAATCCCCTGACCCTAGGGTCAATTTAGCACAGCCAATCCACCTAACCTGCACATCTTTGGACTGTGGGAGGAAACACCACACAGTCAGTCACTTGAGGCCAGAATTGAACCTGGGTTCCTGGTGTTGTGAGGCAGCAGTGCTAACCACTGTGCCACCGTGCCGCTCCACATTGCAGTGGGTCTGGAGTCACATGTAGGCAGATTTCCTTCTCTAAAGGACATTAGTGAACCAGATGGGTTTTCACAATTGGCGATAGGTTCATGGTCACCATTACTCAGACTAGCTTTATATTCCAGATTTATTAATTGAATTGAATTGATTTGATTTGATTTGATTTATTATTGTCACATGTATTCGTATACAACGAAAAGTGTTGTTTCTTGCGCGCTATACAGACAAAGCATACTGTTCATAGAGAAGGTAATGAGAGAGTGCAGAATGTAGTGCTACAGTCATAGCTCGGGTGAAGAGAAAAATCAACTTAATGTAAGGTAGGTTCATTCAAAAGACTGACAGCAGCAGGGAAGAAGCTGTTCTTGAGTCGGTTGGTACGTGACCTCAGACTTTTATATCTTTTTCCCGAAGGGAAAAGATGGAAGGGAGTATGTCTGGGGTGCGTGGAGTCCTTAATTATGCTGGCTGCTTTGCCGAGGCAGCGGGATGTGTAGACAGATTCAATGGACGGATGGCTGGTTTGCGTGATCAATTGGGCTACATTCATGACATTTTGTAGTTTCTTGCGGTCTTGGGCAGAGCAGGAGCCATACCAAGCTGTGATACAACCAGAAAGAATGCTTTCTATGGTGCACCTGTAAAAGTTGGTGAGAGTTGTAGCTGACATGCCAAATTTCCTTAGTCTTCTGAGAAAGTAGAGGCATTGGTGGGCTTTCTTAACTATAGTGTCAGCATGGGGGGACCAGGACAGGTTGTTGGTGTTCGGAACACCTAAAAACTTGAAGCTCTCCATCATTTCCACTTCATCCCCCTTGATGTAGACAGGGGCATGTTCTCCTTTATGCTTCCCAAAGTCAATGACAATCTCCTTCGGTTTGTTGACATTGGGGGAGAGATTATTGTTGCCGCACCAGTTCACCAGATTCTCTATCTCATTCCTGTACTGTGTCTCATCATTGTTTGAGATCCGGCCCACTACGGTGGTGTCATCAGCAAACTTGAAAATCGAGCTGGAGGGGAATTTGGCCACACAGTCATAGGTGTACAAAGAATATAGTAGGGGGCTGAGAACACAGCCTTGTGGGGCACCGGTGTCGAGGATGATCGTGGAGGAGGTGTTGTTGCCTATCCTTGCTGGTTGTGGTCTGTGAGTTCGGAAGTTCAAGATCCAGTCGCAGAGGGAGGTGCCGAGGCCCAGACCACAGAGTTTGGAGATCAGTTTTGTAGGAATAATGGTGTTGAAGGCTGAGCTGTAGTCAATAAATAGGAGTCTGACATAGGTATCCTTGTTATCTAGGTGTTCCAAGGTTGAGTGCAGGGCCAGGGAGATGGTGTCTGTGTGGTGGACCTCAGTTGTGCCTTTGTCCTATATGGACCACCGTTGTGTGTGCTTGTCATACCTGGACACATCCCCTTCCAGTTTGGGTCCTCCCCTCAGCACCTAGTATAAAGGTGGCTGTCTCCTCCCCCTTGTTCAGTCCAGGTTGGTTATATGTTGGGATCTGCTCCTGATTCTGTTGTGAATAAAAGCCTACACTTATATTGGCACACCGGTAGTCTTTCGCCTTATTGATAGCGCATCAATTTTATTCACAACAGAATCAGGAGCAGATCCCAACATATAACCAACCTGGACTGAACAAGGGGGAGGAGACAGCCACCTTTATACTAGGTGCTGAGGGGAGGACCCAAACTGGAAGGGGATGTGTCCAGGTATGACAAGCACACACAACGGTGGTCCATATAGGACAAAGGCACAACTGAGGTCCACCACAGTCTGCTGTGGACCTGTTGTGGTGGTAGGCAAACTGTAGTGGATCCAGGTAGTCTGGGAGGCTGGAATTGATTCGTGCCATGACTAACTTTTCGAAGCACTTCATAATGATGGATGTCAGAGCCACCGGACGATAGTCAATAAGGCATGCTGCTTGGTTTTTCTTAGGTACCGGGATGATGGTCATCTTCTTGAAACAGTTAGGGACCTCAAGATTGTTGTAAAGAGAGGTTGAAGATATTTGCGAATACCCCTGCCAGCTGATCCGCACAGGATCTGAGTGCACGTCCGGTTACCCCATCCGGGCCAGTCACTTTCCGTGGGTTGACCTTCGAGAAAGCCGCTCTGACATTTTTGAATTCTGCTGGCTGTCATAAGAACAAAGAACAAAGAACAGTACAGCACAGGAAACAGGCCCTTCGGCCCTCCAAGCCTGTGCCGCTCCTTGGTCCAACTAGACCAATCGTTTGTATCCCTCCATTCCCAGGCTGCTCATGTGACTATCCAGGTAAGTCTTAAACGATGTCAGCGTGCCTGCCTCCACCACCCTACTTGGCAGCGCATTCCAGGCCCCCACCACCCTCTGTGTAAAAAACGTCCCTCTGATGTCTGAGTTATACTTCGCCCCTCTCACCTTGAGCCCGTGACCCCTCGTGATCGTCACCTCCGACCTGGGAAAAAGCTTCCCACTGTTCACCCTATCTATACCCTTCATAATCTTGTACACCTCTATTAGATCTCCCCTCATTCTCCGTCTTTCCAAGGAGAACAACCCCAGTCTACCCAATCTCTCCTCATAGCTAAGACCCTCCATACCAGGCAACATCCTGCACTCTCTCTAATGCCTCCACGTCCTTCTGGTAGTGCGGCGACCAGAACTGGACGCAGTACTCCAAATGTGGCCTAACCAGCGTTCTATACAGCTGCATCATCAGACTCCAGCTTTTATACTCTATACCCCGTCCTATAAAGGCAAGCATGCCATATGCCTTCTTCACCACCTTCTCCACCTGTGTTGCCACCTTCAAGGATTTGTGGACTTGCACACCTAGGTCCCTCTGTGTTTCTATACTCATGGTGGGAATTGAACCCATGCCCTGGGCCTCTGGATTATTAATCCAGTGATATTACCACAACACCACCATCTTCCGAAGGGACATCAATAAGAAATCTCACAACACCAGGTTAAAGTCCAACAGATTTATTTGGAATCACGAGCTTTTGGAGCGCTGCACCTTCATCACTCACCTGAGGAAGGAGCAGCGCTCCGAAAGCTCGTGATTCCAAATAAACCTGCTGGATTTTAACCTGGTGTTGTGAGACTTCTTACCATGCCCGCCCCAGTCCAACGCCGGCATCTTCACATTAAGGGACAACAGGCAGAATTCCGCTCCCACCAGCGACGGGAATCATGGCTGGCTTAATTTGGGACGATTGAAAGAGTCAGCTTCCCTCCAGCAGAAATTAGTTTGCAATTTGGTCTCCTGACTTTGATGAGTTAAAAGTTAAATGTTGCTCAAGGTTCCCGACAACCCCGTTTGCGTTCATTCGGACCTCACGGTAAAATGTCACCTCACTGGAATTAAGTTCCTGCTCCAAATTAAGTTCCCCGTCAGCTGTTGTGCCACCACCCAACGGGAATCAAGCCGACTTTCCTACCCGCTACTGGTTTAAGCCTCCGGAATGGAAAATTCCAGCCACAGTGTAAAAATTAGATCCAGACCCTTCAGGGGTGAAGTTATGTGAACATAGAAACATAAAAAATAGAAGCAGGAGGTGGCCATTCGGCCCTTCGAGCCTGTACCGCCATTCATTATGATCATGGCTGGTCATCCAACTCAAGAAGGCGGAAATTTGAAACTCTTCCGTGAATGGTTATTGACTCGACATTAATATTTAAATTTGGATCCGAGATTGATCATTTTTTGTGAACCAAAGGCATGAAGGGATATGGGACAAGGACCAATCAGTGGAGTTCAGCCACGTATCAGCCAAGATCTCAATGGCACAGTGGTTAGCACCGCCGCCTCCCTGCGCCAGGGACCCGGGTTCAATTCCGGCCTCGGGTCACTGTCTGTGTGGAGTTTGCATGTTCTCCCCATGTCTGCATGGGTTTCTTCCGAGTGCTCCGGTTTCCTCCCACAGTCCAAAGATGGGCGGGTTAGGTGGATTGCCCATGCTAAGTTGTCCCTTAGTGTCTCAAGATGTATAAGCCGGGTGGGTGTTAGTGACGTAAATATGTGGGGTTATGTGGATAAGACTTGGGTAGGAGGCTCTGTCGGAGGTTCGGTGCAGACTCGATGGGCCGAATGGTTTCCTTCTGCACTGTAGGGATTCTATGATCTCACCGAGTGGCGGAACAAGCTGGAGGTCCTAAGCGGCCAATGGTGGAATGAGTTTAGGTTTTAATGCACTAAGGATGCAAAAAATGAAATCAAACAAGACTTTCATTTATCCGGGGCTTTTTACAATTGTCGAATGTCCCAAACGGCTTTACTGGCACCCAGTCAAGTGCTTTTGAGGGGCCAGACGTGATAAAAGATCTTAAAGTAAGGGAACACTTAGGAAGCAGTGATCATAATATGGTAGAATTCAGTCTGCAATTTGAAAGAAGGAAGGCAGAATCAGATGTGAAGGTTCTACAGTTAAATAAAGGTAATTACAGGCGCATGAGGGAGGAACTGACAAAAATCGACTGGAAGCAGAGCCTAATGGGAAAGACAGTAGAACAGCAATGGCAGGAGTTTCTGGGAGTAATTGAGGACACAGTGCAGAGGTTCATCCCAAACAAAAGAAAGGTTATCAGAGGGGGGATTAGGCAGCCATGGCTGACAAAGGAAGTCAGGGAATGCATCAAGGCAAAAGAGAGAGCCTATAATGTGGCAAAGAGTAGTGGGAAGTCAGAAGATTGGGAAGGCTATAAAAACAAACAGAGGATAACAAAGAGAGAAATAAGGAAGGAGAGGATCAAATATGAAGGTAGGCTAGCCAGTAACATTAGGAATGATAGTAAAAGTTTCTTTAAATACATTAAAAACAAACGGGAGGCAAAAGTAGACATTGGGCCGCTCCAAAATGACGCTGGTAATCTAGTGATGGGAGACAAGGAAATAGCTGAGGAACTTAATAAGTACTTTGCGTCAGTCTTCACAGTAGAAGACATGAGTAATATCCCAACAATTCAGGAAAGTCAGGGGGCAGAGTTGAATATGGTTGCCATCACAAAGGAGAAAGTGCTAGAGAAACTAAAAGGTCTGAAAATTGATAAATCTCCGGGCCCAGATGGGCTACATCCTAGAGTTCTAAAGGAGATAGCTGAAGAAATAGTGGAGGCGTTAGTTATGATCTTTCAAAAGTCACTGGAGTCAGGGAAAGTCCCAGAGGATTGGAAAATCGCTGTTGTAACCCCACTGTTCAAGAAGGGAACAAGAAAAAAGATGGAAAATTATAGGCCAATTAGCCTAACCTCAGTTGTTGGCAAAATTCTAGAATCCATCGTTAAGGATGAGATTTCTAAATTCTTGGAAGTGCAGGGTCGGATTAAGACAAGTCAGCATGGATTTAGTAAGGGGAGGTCGTGCCTGACAAACCTGTTAGAGTTCTTTGAAGAGATAACAAATAGGTTAGACCAAGGAGAGCCAATGGATGTTATCTATCTTGACTTCCAAAAGGCCTTTGACAAGGTGCCTCACGGGAGACTGCTGAGTAAAATAAGGGCCCATGGTATTCGAGGCAAGGTACTAACATGGATTGACGATTGGCTGTCAGACAGAAGGCAGAGAGTTGGGATAAAAGGTTCTTTCTCAGAATGGCAACCGGTGACAAGTGGTGTCCCGCAGGGTTCAGTGTTGGGGCCACAGCTGTTCTCTTTATATATTAACGATCTAGATGACGGGACTGGGAGCATTCTGGCCAAGTTTGCCGATGATACAAAGATAGGTGGAGGGGCAGGTAGTATTGAGGAGGTGGGGAGGCTGCAGAAAGATTTAGACAGTTTAGGAGAGTGGTCCAAGAAGTGGCTGATGAAATTCAACGTGGGCAAGTGCGAGGTCGTACACTTTGGAAAAAAGAATAGAGGCATGGACTATTTTCTAAACGGTGACAAAATTCATAATGCTAAAGTGCAAAGGGACTTGGGAGTCCTAGTCCAGGATTCTCTAAAGGTAAACTTGCAGGTTGAGTCCGTAATTAAGAAAGCAAATGTAATGTTGTCATTTATCTCAAGAGGCTTGGAATACAAAAGCAGGGATGTACCTCTGAGGCTTTATAAAGCACTGGTTAGGCCCCATTTGGAGTACTGTGAGCAATTTTGGGCCCCACACCTCAGGAAGGACATACTGGCACTGGAGCGGGTCCAGCGGAGATTCACACGGATGATCCCAGGAATGGTAGGCCTGACATACGATGAACGTCTGAGGATCGTGGGATTATATTCATTGGAGTTTAGGAGGTTGAGGGGAGATCTGATAGAAACTTACAAGATAATGAACGGCTTAGATAGGATGGACGTAGGGAAGTTGTTTCCATTAACAGGGGAGACTAGGACGCGGGGGCACAGCCTTAGAATAAAAGGGAGTCACTTTAGAACAGAGATGAGGAGAAATTTCTTCAGCCAGAGAGTGGTGGGTCTGTGGAATTCATTGCCACAGAGGGCTGTGGAGGCCGAGACGTTGAGCGTCTTCAAGACAGAAATTGATAAATTCTTGATTTCTCGAGGAATTAAGGGCTATGGGGAGAGAGCGGGTAAATGGAGTTGAAATCAACCATGATTGAATGGTGGAGTGGACTCGATGGGCCGAATGGCCTTACTTCCGCTCCTATGTCTTATGGTCTTATGGTCTTATGGCTGTCGCTGTGGTAATGCAGGGAACACGGCAACCTATTGGGACACAGCAAGATCCCACAAACAATGAAATAAGGTGGCATGGTGGCTAGCACTGCTGCCCCACAGCGCCAGGGACCCGGGTTAGATTCCCACCTTGGGTCACTATCTGTGTGGAGGCTGCAAGTTCTCCCCATGTCTGCGTGGGTTTCCTCCGGGTGCTCCGGTTTCCTCCCACAGTCCGAAAGACGTGCTGATTCGGTGCATTCACCATGCTAAATTCTCCCTCCGTATACCCGAACAGGTGCCGGAGTGTGGATTTTCACAGTAACTTCATTGCAGTGTTAATGTGAGCCTACTTGTGACACTAATAACTAAACTTAAACTCAGAAATGGCCAAGTAAGTTGTTTCAATGGTGAGTGTTAGCTGTGACGCTCAGAGCTCTGCTGCTTTTCTCAGAATCATGCATGTGATCTTTTACACCCACTCCTCAGGATAGATGTGTATAATGTGTCTCATTAAAGACGGCGCCGCCAACAGTGCAACACGCCCTCAGCACTGCACCAGAGATACATCCTGCATTACGCACTACAGACAAGGGAGGGAAAGACATTCTTGAAGGACAAAAGTTAAGCTTGATTTATAAATATCATGTGAAACTGTGCAGCAATTAAATACCAGTCAAGCAGCTGCAAGCAACTGAAAGTTGCCACCATTACAATGTACTCGAGTTCACGGTCAGAGTCTTAGCTCTGGGCGAGGTCTCTGTATATAAGGGCAGTTAAAGAGTTCTCGGACGGGACTTTACGCCCTCGCTTGGGCGAGACCAGAAATTCCCGTCCGAGATCAACGGAGGTTTCTGTCGTCAGACCCACGCCTGTGACGATTTTGTGGCAGGTGAGGTGGTAGAGTTGCGGCCCTCAGGTCAAAAACTTTACACACGTCTCGGACCCCTGTGAGCGTCAACACGTTGCCTTTTTAGCCGCGGTTTGCTGGGTCAAACAGCATTCTGCTGTTAGCTGTAACTGAAAGCAGCTTGGAGCTGTCTCAATCCAGCAAGCGAGTGCTGATTTGCAGCAAAAAATGTTAAAATTAGCAGGAGTGGGCATTAAACTGTCAGTCTCATTCATGACTCTTCTCCACTCAGATGGTGATATTTGCATAATGCCAACCAGTTTCCACGCATGTCAAGCTGCCCTATTTAAGCTGCAAAAAAATGGAAGCGGCAGGAATGGGAATGACAGGACACGTCAGCCTAACGGTACTGTGTTGTGAGATGTCTTACTGTAACGGTACGGTGACAGTGTGACTATAGGTCCCCTTGGTACTGAGTGCATGTTCACGGCCCATTCAGATTCCCTCCACCTCCTCCATTCAGACTAAAAAGATTGTGGACCGGAGGAGATTTCTTTTTAACAACACCAAATATGGACCGCATTGTCTGATAAAGTAGGGGGGTGGCAGACTCAGTGATAACTTTGAAAAGCTAATTGGATAAATGCTCAAGGAGGATTTGCAGCTGGAATAATTCTTGCTCACCGGTTAAGGGAAGCAACAACGGTGTGTTTATTTCAATTCCCAGCTTGGGTCACTGCCTGTGTGGAATCTGCATGTTCTCCCCGTGTCTGTGTGGGTTTCCTCCGGGTGCTCCGGTTTCCTCCCACCATCCAAAAGAGGTGCTGGGTAGATGCATTGGCCATGCTAAATTCTCCCTCAGTGTACCCGAACAGGCGCCAGAGTGTGGCGATTAGGGGATTTTCACAGTAACTTCATTGCAGTGTTAATGTAAGCCTATTTGTGACACTAATAAATAAACCTAATTTACAACTAAAGGCTATACAGAGGCTTGAGGCCTCCTGGCTGCAGCCAGCTCCTGAGAAGGTTCTGGAACAGCAAGCCTTGCTTATTAAGATGATCCCCCTCCCTGCTCCCCGATTGGTTCCCCAAGGGCATGTGACCCACACTCTCCAGTTTGTTCCTTAAAGGGACAATTACCTCAGCCCTCCCCTCTAAAGACCCCTTACACAAATGTCAATACTCAATTTGCACAGTTCCAGATAATTAAAAATTTAGTACATTAATCTGGTCCATTATAAATTAACTCTTTCATGCGGTTTCCGATTCCAAGTGGAGTAGTCCTATAGCCCAGAAGGAATTGTAAGAGTTTGGTCTGCAGGGTCCCTCCTGACTGTTTCTTCAAACCAGACTTAAAGGCTCTTTCAGCCAGTCCATTGGATGCGGGTTGGTAAGACGCGGTCCCAAAGTGTTTGCTACCATTGGGAGCGGTAAAGTTCTGAAACTCAGCACTCGTGAATGCTGTTCCATTATCAAACACTATGGCCGGAACATTACCGCCCCGCCCGACACGGGAATCGGAACGGGCGAACAATGGAAAGGTCCATTGACCTCGGGCGGGATTTTACGGTTTTGCGACGAGCGAGGCCATATAATCCTGCCCTCTGACTTCAGGTATTCTGTGGGTGGACAAAGACGGCGCCGCCAACAGTGCAACACTCCCTCAGCACCGCAGAGGAGAAACATCCTGCATTACGCACTACAGCCAAGGGAGGGAAAGACACTCTTGAAGGACAAAAGTTAAGCTTGATTTATAAATGTCACGTGAAAGTGTGCGGAAATGAAATATCAGTCGAGCATCTGCAAGGAACTGTCGAGCAGGTATTCTGTGGGTGCAACATCAGAGACTTCCCCTTCAGCATTTCTGTCCATTTTGAATGTGGATTGACAAGGAACATTGCGCTCATGAAAAGACTAACACAGTCAAAATGGACACGTACCCATCACTGGCCAGGCCACTCCCAAGAGTACAGCGGCACTGCAGCAAGCAAACTTTATCGCAATTGGAACTGCTCACACTGGTTGACGGTGCTCTGATTGTCAGTATCAATGTTAGTATTAGTGCCAGGCCACCAGACATAACTCCCCGTGAACATCTTCATAGATTCATAGAATCCCTACAGTAGAGAAGGAGGCCATTCGGCCCAACAAGTCTGTACTGACCACAATCCCACCCAAGCCCTTGTCCTGCCACTCCACGTATTTACCCTGCTAATCCCATAAGACCATAAGACATAGGTGCAGAATTAGGCCATCCGCCATTCAATCATGGCTGATATTTTTCTCATCCCCATTCTCCTGCCTTTTCCCCATAACCCCTGATCTCCTTATTAATCAAGGACCTATCTATCTCTGTCTTAAAGACACTCAATGACTTGGCCTCCACAGCCTTCTGCGGCAAAGAGTTCCACAGATTCACCACTCTCTGGCTGAATAAATTCCTCCTCATCTCTGTTTTAAAGGATCGTCCCTTTAGCCTGAGGTTGTGCCCTCTGGTTCTAGTTTTTCCTACTAGTGGAAACATCCTCTTCACGTCCATTCTATCCAGGCCTCGCAGTACACTGTAAGTTTCAATAAGATCCCCCCTTATCCTTCTAAACTCCAATGAGTACAGACCCAGAGTCCTCAACCTTTCCTCATACGACAAGCTCTTCATTCCAGGGATTATTCTTGTGAACCTCCTCTGGACCCTTTCCAAGGCCAGCGCATCCTTCCTTAGATACGGGGCCAAAAACTGCTCACAATACTTCAAATGGGGTCTGACCAGAACCTTATACAGCCTCAGAAGTACATCCCTGCTCTTGTATTCTAGCCCTCTCAACATGAATGCTAACATTGCATTTGCCTTCCTAATTGCCAACTGAACCTGCACGTTAACCTTAAGAGAATCATGAACAAGGACTCCCAAGTCCCTTTGTGTTTCTGATTTCCTAAGCATTTCCCCATTTAGAAAATAGTCTATGCCCCCTTTCCTTCTTCCAAAGTGCATAACCTCACACTTTTCCACATTGTATTCCATCTGCCACTTTGCCCACTCTCCTAACCTGTCCAAGTCCTTGTGCAGCCCCCCTGCTTCCTCAATACTACCTGTTCCTCGACATATCTTTGTATTATCTGCAAACTTAGCAACAGTGCCTTCAGTTCTTTCCTCCAAATCGTTAATGTACATTATGAAAAGTTGTGGTCCCAGCACTGACCCCTGAGGCACACCACTAGTTACCGGCTGCCATCCTGAATAAGACCCCTTTATCCCCACTCTCTGCCTTCTGCCAGTCAACCAATCCTCTATCCATGCCAGGATCTTACCCTTAACACTATGGGCACTTAACGTTTTTAACAGTCTCCTGTGCGGCACCTTGTCAAAGGCCTTCTTGAAATCTAAATAAATCACGTCCACTAGTTCTCCATTATCTAACTTCCTCGTTACCTCCTCAAAGAACATCCCCCTGACACTAATGGACAATTCAGCATGGCCAATCAACCTAACCCTCACATCTTTGGACTGTGGGAGGAAACCGGAGCACCCGGAGGAAACCCACGCAGACATGGAGAGAAAGTATAAACTCCACACAGACAGTGACCCGAGGCCAGAATTGAACCTGGGACTTTGGTGCTGAGAGGCAGCAGTGCTAACCATTGTGCCACCGTGCCACCCCAGTGCCCATACGGGTATATCTTTGATCTACCCAGATGGGCACTGTGTAATTCAACTAGGAGCAATTCTCTTCCTGATACAAGGGCGACTACTCTTTCTCCCCAAAGTATGATGCCACCTTGGCAACTGAACTCATCAGGCTCATTAGCCCAACCCATCAGTATTCTGTGCCTCACTTTGGACAGCAGTGGATACAGACTAGCCCAATACTTGATCTGCTTCGCCGAAACTGGCAATGTGTCCAAGAATTTGAACGGCATGACAATTAACTGAGGTACTTGGGGTGGTGCAACAGCCCCTTGCAAAGGTAGATGACTAAGTACATCCGCATTCGCTATGTGTGTTCTAGGCTGGTGCTTGAAGGTATACTCGTAGGTGGAGAGGGTTAATGCCCAATGCTGAACTTCTGCCAGTGCAATTGGCGGAATAGCTTTGCTTTCTTTACAAGGTGTGATCAGAATCAATGGTAAAGTGTCTAGTGTACAAATACTGGTGGAATTTCTTGACACCAAAAACTATTAATAATCCTTCTTTCTCAATATGTGTAGCCTTTTTCGGCTTCTGAAAGGGTTCTTGAGACGTACCCTAATAACTTTTTGGATTTGTTGTCCATCTCAAAGGACAATACAGCACAGAAACAGACCCTTCGGCCCACTAAGCCTGTGCCGATACGTGGTTTCTGCCCCTCTGTTCGCTTCCCGATCATGTGTCTATCAAGATACGCTTTGAACGAAGCTAACGTACCTGCTTCCCCCACCTCCTCTGGCAGAGTGTTTCAGGCATCCACCACCCTCTGTGTGAAAAACTTTCCCCGCACATCTCCCCTAAACTTACCCCCTCTCAGCTTGAACCTGTGTCCTCTAGTAGGTAACCCTTCCACTTTAGGAAAAAGCCTCTGATTATCCACCCTGTCTATGCCTCTCATAAGTCCTCTATCAGGTCACCCCTCAGCCTCTGTCTTTCCAGTGAAAACAATCCTAGTTTATTCAACCTCTCCTCATATCTAAAACCCTCCCGACCAGGCAACATCCTGGTGAACCTTCTTTGCACCCTCTCTAAAGCATCCACGCCCTTCTGTTAGTATGGCGACCAGAACTGAACGCAATATTCCATATGTGGCCGAACTAAAGTTTTATACAGCTGTAACATAACTTGACAACTTTTATACTTGATGTCCCGGCCGATGAAGGCAAGCATGCTGTTTGCCTTCTTGACCACATTATTCACCTGTGTTGCCACTTTCAGGGATCCATGGACCTGTACGCCCAGATCCCTCTGTATGTCAATGCTCCTCAGGGTTCTGTCGTTTACTGTATAATTTGCACCTGAATTTGAACTTCCAAAATCTCACCTGATGGACAATACTGCACCGAGAGGCATCACAGGTTAACACCGGTTTCTTAAATGGTTCAAGTGCATTAACAAGTTTGAAGACTGCAATTTCTTTGTCCTGTTAAAAGCTTCTTTTTGGGGTGTCTTCCAAAACCAACACTGGTGTTTCTTTAGCTGAAGGGGGTCAATAATGTCGACAAATTTGGTAAAAAAAACTTTTACAATAATTCACCATTCCTAAAGTACCCTACAGTATTCCTACAGTATTAAGACCATAAGACCATAAGACAGAGGAGCGGAAGTAAGGCCATTCGGCCCATCGAGTCCACTCCACCATTCAATCATGGTTGATTTCAACTCCATTTACCCGCTCTCTCCCCATAGCCCTTAATTCCTCGAGAAATCAAGAATTTATCAATTTCTGTCTTGAAGACGCTCAACGTCTCGGCCTCCACAGCCCTCTGTGGCAATGAATTCCACAGACCCACCACTCTCTGGCTGAAGAAATTTCTCCTCATCTCTGTTCTAAAGTGACTCCCTTTTATTCTAAGGCTGTGCCCCCGCGTCCTAGTCTCCCCTGTTAATGGAAACAACTTCCCTACGTCCATCCTATCTAAGCCTATTCCTACAGTATTCCTACAGTAAGCCTATTCCTACAGTATTCCTACAGTACCCCTTGGAGGCTCAAAAAGTACGTTTCTCCTTCTTGTGGCAAATTCCAGCCTCCTGAAATCACTTTAGTACCTCCTATAATTTAGCTAAGTGCTCAGCTTCTGTCAATCCAGTTATAAGAACACCATTAAAGTACTCGTGGCAGCCCTTGCAACAGACTTTCATTGTCCTTTGGAAGGTAGTACATGCTGATGACGCACCATAGGGAAGGCAGGTGCACTGAAATGAACCTTTACATGCATTTATATGACATAACCTGAGGAAACATCATCTAATTCAAGTTGCTCATTTGTGTGACTCATATCCAGTTTTGTACAAGATTGACCTCTGGCCAGCTTTGAAAACAGATCTTCAATCTTCAGGATTGGATACTCATCCAATTTGGCAGCTTGAATAACTGTTAACTTGTGGCCCCCACAAATGCAGACAGTCTTGTCTGGCTTCCATACGGGGACTATGGGTGCTGGCCATTCCGCGAACTGAACTGGCTGGATAGTGCCCGAATTATTCCAATCTCTTTAATTCGGTATCCACCTTTTCTCATAAGGCATATGGTACTGGTCTTGCACTAAAATATCTAGCGGTTGCCTCTGGATTCACACAGATCTTCACTGGCAGACCATCTTACCTAACACGTCACTGAAGACACTCTCATATTTCTTCAACACTTCTAATAATCCACCTTCCCGCTCTTGGAAAATCTCCGTCCAATTTAACTTGATTTCCTTAAGCCAATCGCGGCCCAGGAGACCTTGTCCTTCGCTGACATCAATACTACTGGGAGTAGGGCAGAGTGTTGTCCATTGCTTACACATACTGTTGTCATGCCCATTATTTTTATGGCTTCTCCTGTGTAAGTTGTTAATAATTCTTGTTTGCTAGCTGAGGGAAAAGCAACAATACATTTATTTACAGATAAAGGCAAGATAGAAGCTTACAACCTTATAGCTGCAGCCAGCTCCCCAGAAGGTTCTGGAACAGCAAGGCCTGCCCACCAGGATGATCCCCCACCCTGATCCCTCACTGGTTCCCTGTAGCATGTGACTCTTACCTGTCCAGCCACCACCACAGCAGTTTCACTAAAAACACACCTTTGGGCTAATTGAGATCCTTAAGTGACCAATTAAGAGGCCAAAATGGCCACTTAATGGCCTTATCCCACTGGGATTTAAGAAGTAGTGGGATAAATAATCAGCTTGGCACCTTTCACCACATGGGCTTTCAGCGGGAAAGGGCACGCTGTTACCTTAACAGGCCATCTGGTTCAATTGGATAACAACACCACCAAATTCCCCTTCCCTCTCCCTCCCCCACCCCTCCCCAGGTCCTCGTCTGCCAACCTGACCCCAGAAAAAGTCTCAGACTTACTTCCTGTCCTGACTCCAGGGCAGCACGCATTCCTGCAGGCCTCACCGCAGTACCAGCAGTGGCCTTTGTTCTCGGTGGTGCTGCCGGTGCAGGAGAGATGCCAGCCTCTGATTGGCTGGTAGCTCTCTGTGCAAGACTTCCTTGCGGAAGGTGGGGGTGGAGTGGGTGGGAGGGGGAGTGAGGGAGGGGGCTCCAACTACTTGACGTCCAGCCGTCTGAGGCGGCATAGTGGCACAGTGGTTAGCACTGCCGCATCACAGTGCCAGGGACCCGGGTTCGATTCCCGGCTTGGGCCATTGTCTGTACGGAGTCCGCACGTTCTGTCTGTGTCTGCATGGGTTTCCTCTGGGCACTCTGATTTCCTCCCATAATCCGGAAGACATGCTGGTTAGGTGCATAGGCTGTACTAAATTCTCCCTCAGTGTACCCGAACAGGCACCGGAGTGTGGCGACTCGGGGATTTTCACAGTAACTTCATTGCAGTGTTAATGCAAGCCTATTTGTGACACTAACAAGTAAACTTTAAAACTTTCTCCTAAACTCCAGTGATTAGAATACAGTGCTGTTCCACCTTTCCTTATGAGACCAACCCCTTCCTCTAAAGAATCAGCCTTATGAACCTTCTCTGAACTGCTTCCAATGCAAGTATAAACTTCCTTAGTGAGGAGACCCAAACTGTACACAGGATTCCAGGTGTGGTCTCGCCAAAGTCCTGTATGGGTCGAGCAAGTCTTTACTTTTAGACTTCAAGCCTCTTGCAATAAAGGCCAACAGTAATTACAGATGTGTAAAAGATGCTAGCCTTGCCAGTAATGCTCACATGAATAAAAAGAAAAACATTTAAGGTGTTCTTTATACATTTAAGGGATGGTGTGTGTCTCTTTATTGCCCATCTCTAATTGCAAAGGTGGTAGCGGGCAGCCTCCTTGAACTGTTGCAGTCCATCTGGTGTAAGTACAGCCACAGTGCTGTTCGGGTGGGAGTTCTCTGATTTTGGCCCGACAACGGAGTGGTGATGTAGTTTCAAGTTTGGATGGTGTGTGGTTTGGACAGGAACTTGCAGGTGGTGGTGATTCCATGCATCTGCTGCCCTTGTCCTTCTAGATGTCAGAGGTCACGGGTTTGGAAGCTGCTGCCAAGGAGAGTTGCGGCCGCGCACCTCGCAGATGGTACACACCGCCGCCACTGTGCGTCGGTGGTGGAGGGGGTGAACGGTTGTGGATGTGGATGGGGTGTGAATCAAGTGGGCTTCTTTGTCCTGGATGGTGTCAAGCTTCTTGAGTGTTGTTGGAGCTGCACCAATCTAGGCAAGTGGGAAGTATTCCATCACACTCCTGATTTGTGCCTGAGGATGATGGACCGGATTTCATAGAATTATAGAATCATAGGATCCTACAGTGCAGAAGGAGGCCATTCAGCCCATCGAATCTGCACCGACCACAATCCCACCCAGGCCCTATCCCCATAACCCTATGTATTTACACTAGCTAGTCCCCTGACACTAAGGGGTAATTTAGCTTGGCCAATCAACATCTTTGGACTGTGGGAGGAAACCAGAGCACCCGAGGGAAACCCACGCAGACACGGGAGAACGCGCAGACCCCGCACAGGCAGTGACCCAAGCCGGGAATCAAATTAGGGTCCCTGGCGCTGTGAGGCAGCAGCGCCAACCACTGTGCCACCATGCCACCCATTCTGTCTTTGGGGAGCCGGGGGTGAGTTACTCACTGCAAAGTCCCCAAGCTCTGGCCTGCTCTTGTTTAACCATAGCATTTGAAATAACGCCTCTGGGGCCAGCATCCCTTCACCAGATTCCTTTTATTTGCAAACTCAATTCCATTCCTTAAGAGTGCTCCCTGGCCCTGCACTCAATCCTGGAACACCTAGATAACAAGGACACCTATGTCAGAATTCTATTTATTGACCACAGCTCAGCCTTCAACACCATTATTCCCATGAAACTCATCTCTAAACGTGGTCTGGGCCTCGGCACCTCCCTCTGCGACTGGATCCTGAACTTCCTAACTCAGACTGCAATCAGTAAAGATAGGCAACAACACCTCCACAATCACCCTCAACACCGGTGCCCCACAAGGTTGTGTCCTCAGACCCCTACTATACTCCTTATACACCTATAACTGTGCGGCCAAATTCCCCTCCAATTCGATTTTCAAGTTTGCTGACGACACCACCGTAGTGGGTCGGATCTCAAACAATGACGAGACAGAGTGCAGGAATGAGATAGAGAATCTGGTGAACTGGTGCGGCAACAGTAATCTCTCCCTCAATGTCAACAAAACGAAAGAGATTGTCATCGACTTCAGGAAACGTAAAGGAGAACATCTGTCTACATCAATGGGGTCAAAGTAGAAAGGGTCGAGAGCTTCAGGTTTTTAGGTGTCCAGATCACCAACAACCTGTCCTGGTCCCCCCCATGCCGACACTATAGTTAAGAAAGCCCACCAATACCTCTACTTTCTCAGAAGACTAAGGAAGTTTGGCATGTCAGCTGCGACTCCCACCAACTTTTACAGATGCACCACAGAAAGCATTCTTTCTGGTTGTATCACAGCTCGGTATGGCTCCTGCTCTGCCCAAGACCACAAGGAACTACAAAAGGTTGTGAATATAGCCCAATCCATCACGCAAACCATCCTCCCATCCATTGGCTCTGTCTACACTTCCCGCTGCCTCGGCTAAGCAGCCAGCATAATTAAGGACCCCATGCACCTCGGACATTCTCTCTTCCACCTTCTTCCTTCGGGAAAAAGATACAAAAGTCTGAGGTCACATACCAACCGACTCAAGGACAGCTTCTTTCCTGCTGCTGTCAGACTTTTGAATGGATTTACCTTGCACTAAGTTGATTTTTATCTACATCCTAGCTATGACTGTAACACTACATTCTGCACACTCATTTCCTTCTCTATGAATGGTATGTTTTGTCTGTATAGCGTGCAAGAAACAATAATTTTCACTGTATGCTAATACATGTGACAATAAATCAAATCAAATCAAATCAAAAAGGTACAAAGTCAGAATCCAGAGTGTCTGTAGACTAGTAAGAAGTGTCACAGCACAAGGTTAAAATTGGATGGACTTTAACCTGGTGCTGTGAGACTCCTTCCTGTGCCCACCCGTCCAACACCAGCATCTCCACATCAGTAGCCCTGACGCTCCTCAATATATATACCGATGAGGCTCCCTCATTGGACAGGCAGTCATCACCTCAATCAGGAATCTCTTTTGAATACTAAACAAATAAACTAACTTAAATTAACTCAGGGACAAGGTAAAAGGGGCAGCTCCCCAAGAGGAGGGGGAGCAGCCCGAACAAAAAACAAAGTCGAAAGGAAACTTAAAACATTAAATCACAATGTGATTGTCGGGGTCGATAATACACCCCAGCCCCTGCGGAGCCCAGCGGGCGCGGAAGGCATCAACTGTGCCCGTGGACACCGCATGCTCCCTCTCCAGGGTCACCTGGCCGTGAATGTGGCCGCGATAGAGGGGCAGACAGTCGGGATGGACGACCCCATCGATCGCCCGCTGCCTTGACCTGTTGATGGCACGCCTCGCCAGGCCCAGGAGCAGGTTCACGAGGAGGTCGTCCTCTCGACCCGCCCCTCTCCGCACCAGTTGCTCGTAGATCAGGAGTGTGGGACTGAAGTGCAAACAAAACATTAATAAAAGGTGTTTCAGAAAACTGAAAAGGGTGTGCAATCTAAAACATATAACATAGGCATGGTCCACGGACTCCACAAGACCACAGAAGGGGCAAGCTTGGGAGCCTGTGAACCGGAAAAACTTACAGTTGTACGATACTGCTGCGTGCAGCACCCTCCTCCCCAGATCCCCAAGATAATTGGGGGAGATCCTTCCGCAGAGGGACATCCACTGGGGACCTCCGCCGCCCGGCGGCAACGAGGCCCGCCAAATCACTTCAATCAGGAAGCAGATACTCCAAGAGACCAACCTCATGGGCCTCGTTGAGGTCATTACAGTGTTTATCTGGCTCGTCTAGTTCAGTTACTAACCAATGGTAACCTCCAAGTTGTTCCTTAAGGGAATGTAGCAATCAATTCCCACAAAGCAAGATCTCAAAAACAGCCATGTTGAGGCAACTTGTTTGTTTTTTGGGTCAGTATTGGCCAGGCAATGGCGAGAACTCAGAGTAAAGTGAGGAACAATATTTTGGCATTTTGGCAACTCCGAGGTTTGGTGCGTATACGAAATCCAGCTTTGCAGTACCTTTGGCCTGCCCACCCATTGACATCTCTTCTGTATCTCGGTACAAAATGTCAAAAGAAAGCAGGAGAAAAAGAAAAGGTACTAAACGGCAGCAGGAAAGAAAGCATTCTGATTGAATAGCAATCACACACATACATTTGTACAGTACAATTGCAGAGAGCAAGCTTGATTGAAGGACTCGGCCTGCACTGCTGTCCTTCAATCAAGCTGTTTGGCCTCAGTTACAACCTTCAGCTTGTCCATTATTGCTTAAATATATGGCTACAAGTGAGTTACAAGTCATACAATCAGAGAGCTTTAGCAGGCACCGTAAATCACTGCAACATAAATTTGAACAGGTAACAACATCTGAACTGGCAGTTCTGTGTAACTGCCTTGACCTCACTCTTTATACCCCGTTCTTTTGCTTAAAGAAGAATTGTTGAGTTTCAAAATATTAATTGTATGCCATTTTTTCATGGACTCTTGAAGAACGGTGGCGGTACGGTGGCACAGTGGTTAGCACTGCTGCCTCACAGCGTCAGGGACCTGGGTTCAATTCCCAGCCTCGGGTCTGTGTGGAGTCTGCATGTCCTCCCCGTGTCTGCGTGGGTTTTCTCCGGGCGCTCCGGTTTCCTCCCACACTCCAAAGATGTGCGGGTTCGGTGGATTGGCCATGCTAAATTGCCCCTTAGTGTCAGGGGGGCCTAGCTAGGGTAAATGCATGGGGTTATGGGGATGGGGCCTGGGTGGGTTTGTGGGCGGTGCGGACTTGATAGGCCTCCTTCTGCACTGTAGGATTCTATGAACAGAGGCAGACGATTCAGTCCATCATACCTGTGCCAGCTCTTTGAAAAAGCTATACAATTAGTCGCATTCCTCAACACTTTCCTCAGAAGCCCTGCCAATCTTTTCCCCAAGAAGAATTCATCTAATTCCCTTTTTGAAAGACACAGTTGAACCCACTCTCAGGATGTTTAAAGTTTATTTATTAGTGGCACAAGTAGGCTTACATTAACACTGCAATGAAGTTACTGTGAAAATCCCCTAGTCACCACACTCCGGTGCCTATTCAGGTACAAGAAAGGAACAAAGAACATTACAGCACAGGAACAGGCCCTTCAAGCCTGCACCGACCATGCTGCCCGACTGAACTGAAACCCCCTACCCTTCCGGGGGCCATATCCCTCTATTCCCATCCTATTCATGTATTTGTCAAGACGCCCCTTAATAGTCACTATCGTATCCGCTTCCACTACCTCCCCCGGCAACGAGTTCCAGTTACACTGTTACACTGAGAGAGAATTTAGCATGATCAATGCACCTAACCAGCACGTCTTCAAGACTGTGGGAGGAAACCGGAGCACCCGGAGGAAACCCACGTAGACACAGAGAGAATGTGCAGACTCTACACAGACTGTGACCCAAGCTGGGAATCGAACCCGGGTACCTGGTGCTGTGAGGCAGCAGTGCTAACCACTGTGCCACTGTGCCAGCCGATGCACATTTGAGATCACAGCAAATCAGCGTTCAAAATAAAAAAGTCTCCTTGTTCTCCATCTCTGGCTCTGGCACATGCAATCCTATGCTCAAAGAAATAGAAAGGGAAAAATTGAAGTAACTTTAGCTCTGCACAATATAGTGAAAATTAAGGAGTGTAATCACTGAAGAATTGAATTGAATGGCATCGGTAAGGAGACTCCAGAATATTTAATATCAGACCTGAAGGACACAAAAGCACTGGGACTGCCGATGATGCAAATTCCCATCAACATCAGCAGAGTTGGCTGGTGTCCATGGGGCAATGCGAGATTATCACCGCCATTTTGAAACTGAAAACATCCTGCGAAGGGAGAGAACATCAACCTGAATAATTATCTCTGCGGGGATGATTAATGAAGAAGGAAAGATGCAAGTTAGTTCAATGTTTTCTTAAGTTTTGGAATTGTGAGTTCACCATCACGGTGGCACAGGGGGTGGCATAGTGATTGGCACTGCTGCCTTACAACCCCAGGGACCCGGGTTCGATTCCTGGCTTGAGTCACTGTCTGTCTGGAGTCTGCACGTTCTCCCCGTGTCTGCGTGGGTTTCCTCCGGGTGCTCCGGTTTCCTCCCACAGTCTGAAAGACGTGCTGGTTAGGTACGTTAGCCATGTTAAATTCTCCCGCAATGTACCCGAACAGGCACCGGAGTGTGGTGACTATGGGTTTTTCACAGTAACTTCTTTGCAGTGTTAATATAGGCCTATTTATGACACTAATAAATAAAGTTAAAAAATTTGCTTTCATCCAAAGTTTAAAACTTTCTTTTAAACTCCAGTGAATAGAATACAGTGCTGTTCCACCTTTCTTTATGAGACCAACCCCTTCATCTAAAGAATCAGCCTTGTGAACCTTCTCTGAACTGCTTCCAATGCAAGTATACACTTCCTTAATGAGGAGACACAAACTGTACACAGAATTCCAGGTGTGGTCTCGCCAGTAAATAAACTTGAAAAAACAAAGGAAAAATCTGCTCACTCGACATTTGTTCTGAATGAAATGAAGTTTAAATTTATTTATTAGTGTCACAAGTAGGCTTACATTAAATACTGCGATGAAGTTACGATGAGAATCCCCTAGTCATCACACTCCAGCGTCTGTGCGGGTATGCTGAGGGAGAATTTAGCATGGCCAACACACTTAATCAGCACATCCTTCAGACTGTGGGAGGAAACCAGAGCACCCAGAGGAAACCTACGCAGACAGGGGGAGAATATGCATACTCCACACTGACTGTGACCCAAGCTGGGAATCGAACGCAGGTGCTGTGAGGCAGCAGTGCTAACCATTGGGCCACCGTGCCACCCTTGCGTGCTGAATAAATTGTTCTTTTTAGCTATGCTCAGCTGACACCCGTGCTTGACTTGGAGAGAAGAATTATGGTATCCTGCTTTTTAAATGCTACTTCACACACACACACGCAGACACACTATTTTTCCCTTTGAGGAATAGTGGGGGAACAATTTCCGAGCTGATTATCGGCCCGTTGAACTATGTTATGAATGCTCCTTCACTGGCCAACAATTGATGGCATTGGACTTGAACTCAGAGCTTCTGCTCCAGAGGTAAGGATGCTTCCAATGTGCTGCAATACCCCCTACATGGCAACCTTAAAAGATAGGTAATAAAATTCATGTAAAGCACCCACCGTCGCCAAAGAAATTCATCCAAAAAGCAGAAATGCCTTCTCCGTCCTCTGAAACAGCCCTGGGAAATTGAAGCATGTTGATTGGAATATTAGCCTGTTGAACTCAAGAGCTGGAATGTAAAGTGGGGAAAGTTGTGCTTACAGCTATACAATGACTGAAATGGATTATATCTGGAGGACCATGTACAGTTCTGGGCCTTGTATCCTAGAAGGGATATACTGGCCTTGGAAGGAACACAGCGCAATTCTCTGGAATGTTACCAGACTTTCAAATGTTGTATCAATGTGTTTTAATAGAATCTAGGGAAGGAGACACATATTTAATAAACAGTCACCGGGTAGCAAAAAACTTGAATATTGCTGAAAAAAGAGAAAAGGAGAGCATTGGAAAGGGTGCAGAGCAGATTTACCAGGATGTGGCCTGGCCTGGAGAGCTTTAATTATGGAGAGAGATTGGATAGACTGGGGTTGTTTTCCTTGGAGCAGAGGAGACTGAGGGGGGACATGATTGGGATGTATAAAATTATGAGGGGGTATAGATAGAGTGGACAGGAAGAAACTTTTCTCCTTGGTGGAGGGATCAATGACCAGGGAGCATAGATTTAAGATAAGAATCAGGAGGAGATATGAGGAAAAACTTTTCCACCCAGTGGTCAGTGGGAGTCTGGAACTCGCTGCCTGAAAGGGTGGTGGAGCCAGAGACCCCCATAACTATTTAAGAAATATTTAGATTCCAAAGCGTACAAGGCTATGGGCTAAGTGCTGGAAAATGGAATTAGAATATTTGGGTGGTTTGTCTCTGACTGGCACAGACATGATGGGCCAAAGGGCCTTCGTTTCTGTGCTGCAGACCTCTCCGACTCTATGCTTTCTGTGGCAGGATATATCCTGGGAAATTTCCCAGACGGAAGAAGGTGGAAGAGAGAGTGCGTGGGGTCCTTAATTATGCTGGCGGTTTTCTGAGGCAGCGGGGAGTGTAGACGGAGTCAGTGGATGGGAGGCTGGTTTGTGCGGTGGACTGGGTTACGTTCCATAGAGCCATAGAGTGGTATTTGTTTGTTCCAGGTATTACGAGAAATGGGACCAAGGTATGTAAGCAGAGCTAGGATACAGATCAGCTATAATCTCCGTGAATGACAGAACAGGCTCAAGTGCTGAATGGCCACCTTCTGTTCCTACATTCCTATGTGTTAGCAATCCCTCAGTGCTGGTTATATTCTGGTCTATGCAGCTCCAACTCAGTCAGCATCACCCTTGCCTCTGAGTCGGAAGGTCATGGGTGCAATTCAATTTAATTTGAATTCAATTCAATTTTTACTTTATTGTCCATACAGAAATTCATTTTAGTCACATCGCTTGTCCATTAAAAATTACATATAAATGAATAATAATAATAAAAAGAAAGAAAATTACCCTATTAGAGAAGTCTAGCTTTTATTAAAATAGGCGTTAAAACTCTTCCAATGCATTAAAATAATCAGTCAATGAATCCCACCATGACAGCATAATCCTCAAACTTCATACATCAAACTGCCGTTAAATATTCTTATAGAAAAGGGCATCGGTGAGTTTCAGGAGTCTATTTCTTCAGCAATTGAGGGATTCTAGCCTTTTCCCTGAAGACAACCATTAGTAACACTGAGACAAGCGTGATTCTCATTGTTCTTAAGTCTTGTTAAAGTTCTTCAAAGCAGATTTCATTATGAACCATCTGCGAGAATAGAATCATAGAATCACTGTGCGGTGGCACAGTAGCACTGCTGCCTCACAGCGCCAGGGACCCGGGTTCAATTCCAGCCTGGGTCACTGTCTGTGTGGTGCTTACACATTCTCCCCATGTCTGCGTGGGTTTCCTCCGGGTGCTCCGGTTTCCTCCCACAGTCCAAAGATGTGTGGTTTAGGTTGATTGGCCATTAAAATGCCCCTTAGCGTCAGCGAGATTTGCAGGCTAACTGCATACGGTTACAGAGATGGGAACTGGGTAGGATTGCTGTGGGGGCAGACTCGATATAAACACCATGGCTACAAGAGCAGATCAGAGCCTGCACCGACAACAATCCCACCCAAGCCCTATCCCCATAACCCCATGTATTTACCCCACTGACACCAAAGGGCAATTTTAGTTTGGTCAATCAACATAACCCACACATCTTTGGAGTGTGGGAGGAAACCAGAGCACCTGGAGGAAACCCATGCAGATATGGGGAGAATGTGTCAACTCCCACCCAAGTCACTCAAGGCCGGAATCGAACCTGGGTCCCTGGCACTGTGAGGCAGCAGTGCTAACCACTGTGCCACCTGTGCTCTTCAAATACACTTCCTCCCTGGTTGAATAATTTTTGTATCCTGAAAGAATCCACTTTCCTCAGACAAATTCCACACCAGAAACTTGAACACAAAATCCAGACTGAGAACAGAGCAGTACTGATGGAGTGCCAAACGGTCATTCAGGTGAGATATTAAACTGAAGTCTCAGTGTCCTCGCAGGTGGAAATATAGGATCTCAAAGTGTAGTTAGTTCCTGGTTTCCTCACTAGCCATATAAACAGTGTGGCTGCAAGAATCAGAGACTGAGAATTCTGCAGCGAGTAACAAAGTCTCTTATTCATCTACAAGGCACAAGACAGAAATGTGAATTCATTCCACTTGCTTCTGAAGTAGCCCAATTGTTTGGGACCCTACCACCACACCGATGCACCGTGGCAGCAATGTGCACCATATACAAGACTCATCACAGGCATGGCTCCTTTGACAGCACCTTCCAAACCCACGACCTCTACCAGCAGGGGGGCACGGTGGCACAGAGGTTAGTACTGCTGCATCACAGCATCAGGGATCTGGGTTTGATTCCCTGCTTGGGTCACTGCCTGTGTGGAGTTTGCATATTCTCCCCGTGTATGGGTGGGTTTCCTCCGGATGCTCTGGTTTCCTCCCACAGTCCAAAGATGTGTGGGTTATAGGTGGATTAACCCTAGCATCAGGGAGATTAGCATGGTAGATATGTTGGGTTATGGGAATAGGGCCTGGGTGGGATGTGGTCGGTACAGACTCGATGGGCTGAATGGCCTCCTTCTGAACTGAAGGGATTCTATGATTCTATGACCAGGGGTTGAGCCAGGAGGTCAACCAGAAGCAGGGCCCAATCACCTGAGGCAGTTAAGGGAAGTTAGATCCACCCAGGAAGCCCTGGATGAACCTGTGTCTGGGGTCACCATTTCAGATGTCAGAGCAGCCTTCTCGAAGGTCAACCCATAGTTCAAAAAATGTGCTGGTTAGGTGGATTGGCCGTGCTAAATTCGCCCTCAGTGTACCCGAACAGGCACCGGAGGGTGATGACTGGGGGATTTTCACAGTAACTTCATTGCAATGTTAATGTACGTCTACTTGTGACTAATGAATAAACTTCACTTTACCGAGAAGGGCAAGGGCAGCAGATGCAACACCTTCAAATTCCCCTCCAAGCCACTCATCATCGTCACTTGGAAATACTTCACATTCCTTCACGGTCATTGGGTCAAAATCCCTCCCTAACAGCACTGTGGGTGTATTGACACCACATGGACTGCAGCATTTTAGGAAGTACAGTAAGAAGTCTCACAACACCAGGTTAAAGTCCAACAGGTTTATTTGGTAGCAAAAGCCACAAGCTTTCGGAGCGCTGCCCCTTCGTCAGGTGAGTGGGAATTCTGTTCACAAACAGGGCATACAGAGACACAAACTCAATTTACAAAATAATGCTCGCGCTTTAGGAAAGCAGCTCACCACCTTCTCAAGGGCAATTAGGGATGGATCACATCCTGTGCAAGAATAAAAATTATCATTCAACCAACATCACTAAAAGAGGGAGATTAAAATTCTCCACCTGTTTCCCACTCTGATCCCTGTTCTTGCCCTCCTGCCGTGTTTAATTACGCTAAATGTAAGCTGGAAAACAGCACCTCATCTTTTGATTAGGCACTTGTTGATTCCAAATTTAGTTCAATGATTTCAGATTGTAACAGATTATAACCTCTTTCCCGATTCTGTTTCCTTTCACATTGTTAATTGTGTTTTTAATCTCTTTTTTGTCTTTTTCTTTCGATGCCAGCTGTTCATGATCCTGCCATCCACACCTCCTCTGATCCTCTCTTCCCTTTTCTTTATTTGATTTAATTTGATTTGATTTATTTTGTCACATGTATTAACAGACAGTGAAAAGTATTGTTTCTTGCGCGCTATACAAAGTATATCGTTCATAGAGAAGGAAAAGAGTGCAGAATGTAGTGCTACAGTCATAGCTAGGGTGTAGAGAAAGATCAACTTAATGTGAGGTAGATCCATTCAAAAGTCTGACTGCAGCAGGGAAGAAGCTATTCTTGAGTCAATCAGTGCGTGACCTCAGACTTTTGTATCTTTTTCCCAAAGAAAGAAGGTGGAAGAGAGAATGTCCGGGGTGCCCGGGATCCTTGATTATGCTGGCTGCTTTGCCGAGGCAGCGGGAAGTGTAGACAGAGTCAATGGATGGGAGGCTGGTTTGCGTGATGGATTGGGCTACATTCACGACCTTTTGTAGTTCCTTGCGGTCTTGGGCAGAGCAGGAGCCATACCAAGCTGTGATACAACCAGAAAGAATGCTTTCTATGGTGCATCTGTAAAAGTTGGTGAGGGTTGTAGCTGACATGCCAAATTTCCTTAGTCTTCGAAGAAAGTAGAGGTGTTGGTGGGCTTTCTTAACTATAGTGTCGGCATGGGGGGACCGGGAGAAGTTGTTGGTAATCTGGACACCTAAAAACGTGACGCTCTCGACCCTTTCTACTTTGTCCCCATTGATATTAGACAGGGGCATGTTCTCCTTTACGCTTCCTGAAGTTGATGAGAATCTCCTTCATTTTGTTGACATTGAGGAACAGATTATTGTTGCCGCACCAGTTCACCAGGTTCTTTATCTCATTCCTGTACTCTGCCTTGTCATTGTTTGAGATCCGACCCACTACGGTGGTGTCATCAGCAAACTTGAAAATCAAATTGGAGGGAAATTTGGCCGCACAGTCATAGGTGTGTAAGGAGTATAGTAGGGGGCTGAGAACACAGCCTTGTGGGGCACCAGTGTTGAGGATAATCGTGGAGGAGGTGTTGCTGCCTATCCTTACTGATTGTGGTCTGTGGGTTAGGAAGTTCAGGATCCAGTCGCAGAGGGAGGTGCCGAGGCCCAGGACATGGAGTTTGGAGATGAGTTTTGTGGAAATAATAGTGTTGAAGACTGAGCTATAGTCAATAAATAGGAGTCTGACATAGGTGTCCTTGTTATCTAGGTGTTCCAGGGTTGAGTGCAGGGCCAGGGAGATGGTGTCTGCTGTGGACCTGTTGTGGCGGTGGGCAAACTGCAGTGGATCCAGGCAGTGCAGGAGGCTGGAATTGATTCGTGCCATGACTAGCCTTTCGAAGCACTTCATAATGATGGATGTCAGAGCCATTGGCCAATAGTCATTAAGGCACACTGCTTGGTTTTTCTTAGGTACCAGGATGATGGTTGTCTTCTTGAAGCAGATAGGGACCTCAGATTGTTGTAAAGAGAGGTTGAAGATGTCTATGAATACCCCTGCCAGCTGACCCACTCAGGATCAATGCTCATCCGGATACTCCATCCAGGCGAACTGCTTCCTGTGGGTTGACCTTCGAGAAGGCTGTTCTGATATCTGAAATGGTGACCCAGGGCTTCCAGGGCGGATCTAACTTCCCTTAACTGCCTCAGGAGATCAGGCCCTGCTTCTGGTTGACCTCCTGTCTCAACCCCTGGTCATAGAATCATAGAATCCCTACAATATAGAAGGAGGCCATTCAGCCCACCAACCACATCCCACCCAGGCCCTATTCCTGTAACCCCATATATTTACCCTGCTAATCCCCCTGACGCTAGGGTCAATTTAGCATGGCCAATGCACCTAACCCACACATCCTTGGACTGTGGGAGGAAATCGGAGCAACCAGGGGAATCCCACGCAGACGCGGGGAGAAAGTGCAAACTCCACACAGACAGCGACCCAAGCCGGGAATCGAACCTGGGTCCCTGGCGTTGTGAGGCAGCAGTGCTAACCACTGTGCCACTGTGCCGCCCCAGGTGGAACTGAAGTGAAGGCAGTTGAGTTCTTTTTTATAATCCTAATGACCTATTGTAACGATTTTAATCAGGCAATTGAGATTGGCTGGCTTGAATATCAGCTCCCTGATTAGGGGCCAAATTGATGGTCCAATCAGGGAGCCCCATGCTCTGTATTTGAACAGGACTGTCAGTTCCTCTGGCACACTCAGACTGCGCACTGAGAACACACTGTATAGTGTTGTTGGATCTTGTAATCAAAGGAATTTTTGGTGAAGGGACTCCCGCCTCCGAAGACTTATTACACCTATCAGCATTTCTGTACTCAGATTGGCCTGAGGTTGGCAACAATAGTAAATTCAAATTTTATAGGTCCCCTTTAGCTGAATGTTTTATTTAAACTCATAGAATATCAGCTGAGTGTCTTCTTTAAACTCATAGGCTGTTACAATGCAAAGAACCTTGCAGAGCCGATTACCATGGCAACCCTGAGGCTTGGTCCTTTAGAAACAAATGTTGCCACTTAAAGTCTATGTGTACTCTGCACTTTATACTTCTCAGCATTGAACAACCAGTTTTTAAAGGGACCATGCCCTGTTGTTTCCCATTTAGCATGTTCGATTCTTTATACACATCATTCTTTCTTTATAGACAATAAACTCAACTTCCCAACAGTATGTTACCTTTGGCTTCACCAACCAGCTTGGATTCTGTTAAACATTTACTTGCCCCATTACCTCAAGCTTTGGCATTCATCGCACCATCAATCCTTTTGTCTTTTAATCTCTCCTGCCTTCCACCCTGTCACAGGCCTTCGCTTTCATTCATTTTTCCACCCTCTAACCTTTCAACTGTTAGCACGTTTGCTAAATCTGGAGAAAGGTCATTGGTCTGAAACATTAACTCTGTTTCCCATCCACACATGGTGCCAGATCTGCTGAATATTTCCAGCTTTTATCTGGTCATTATCACATTGCCGTTTGCGGGACATTGCTGTGCAGAATTGGCCGTCAGGCTTCCTACGTTTACAAAGGTGACTACGCCTCAAAAGTACTCCATTGGCTGTAAAACATATTGGGAATTCCAGAGTCCATGAAATATAGAAATACAAACCTTTCTTCTCTATCTATCAACTAGAGTCATAGAGTATTACAGCACAGAAAGAGGCCCTTTGGCCCATCGTGTCTGTGCCAGCAATCAACTATCTATTCTAATCCCATTTTCCAGCACTCGCTCCATAGCCTTGTTGGCTATGGTGTTTCAAGTGCTCATCTAAATGCTTCTTAAATGCTGTGAGGATTCCTCCCTTTCAGGCACTGAGTTCCACCACTTTCTGGGTGAAAAGGTTTGTCCTCAAATTTCCTCTCAATCTCCTGCCCCTTACCTGGGGGCGGCACGGTGGCACAGTGGTTAGCGTTGCTGCCTCACAGCACCAGAGACCCAGATTCGATTCCCGCCTTGGGTCACTGTCTGTGCGGAGTCTGCACATTCTCCCCGTATCTGCGTGGGTTTCCTCCAGGTGCTCCGGTTTCCTTGCAAAAGACATGCTGGTTAGGTGCATTGGCCATGCTAAATTCTCCCTCAGTGTATCCGAACAGGCGCCAGAGTATGGCAACGAGGAGATTTTCACAGTAACTTCATTGCAGTGTTAATGTCAGCCTACTTGTGACAATGTGGTAAATCACTGTTAAGCTTATTGCCTGTGTGTGTGTGTGACATGCCTGGGCATGCCCCTGCCGGCCCTGCCTGAGACTCCTCCCCCCCAGTCCAGGTATAAAGGTGACTGCTCCCAACCCCTCTGCCTCAGTCGCTGGACCAGTTCATCAGCATGGGTGCGCTCCAAGTCTTTTGCGCATAAAAGCCTATTTGTTCTTGCATACAAACTAGTCTTTGCTTGATTGATAGTGGCATCAGACAATAATAAATAAACTTGAAACTTTAAATCTCTGCCTCCTAGTTACTGACCCCTCTGCTGAGGAGAAAAGCTTCTTCCTATCTACCTATATCCTTTATAATTGTGTCCACCTCAATCGGATCCCCCCTCGGCCTTCTCTGCCCCAAGAAAAACAACCACAGCCTAACAAGCCTCTGATCATAGCTGAAACACTCCAGCCCAGGCAGCATCCTGTTCTATTCCATCCCTATCTCACTGGGTGCAATGTGTCAATATTCACTCAATGTTCCTATCCTTTCTATAAATAAAATATTGGCTCCTCTGGGGTTAGTGCCCAGAATATCAAGTGACATGTTGGTACACAACAGCTTTAATACTTCACACGTTTGATCTCTTTCGAGCTCCCGAAACTAAAATCAACTGAATGGAATTGAAAGTCTCTTAAAATGAGTTTCCTTGAGTATTGAAAATTATTTGCACCGTTCTGAAGATATTCTTTCTTTCCTTCATTTCACCACCTGAAGGGATTATTTTAAATAAAGAATCCAGTGTGACAAGCCTATGCCACCAATAATTTCTTCTTTCAATAATTAATACAGGTCACAATCTTTTTCTGCTTTGTTTGTCAAAAGATTAAGGTCTCGGGGTCAAAGATGACAAGTTCAATAGCATTTGATAACATTTAAACATCTTTGTGGTTATTGTCCTGCAGAGCTTCAGATGTCTCCTGTTCTGCCCAAGACCACAATAAACTGCAAAGGGTCGTGAATGAAGCCCAGTCCATCATGCAAACCCATCCATTGACTCTGTCTACACTTCCCACTGGGAGGTGATGGCTCAGTGGTATTATCGCTGGACTATTAATCCTCAGCAAATGTTCTGGGGACCCGGGTTTGAATCCCGCCACGGCAGTCAGTTGGTGGAATTTGAATTTTTTTTAAAATCTGGAATTAAGAATCTACTGATGACCATGAAACCATTGTTGATTGTCGGAAAAACCCATCTGGTTCACTAATGTCCTTTAGGGAAGGAAATCTGCCTTCCTTATCTGGTCTGGCCTACACGTGACTCCAGATCTACAGCAATGTGGTTGAGCCTCAACTGCCTTTGGGCAACTAGGGATGGGCAATAAATTCTGGCCAGCCAGTGATGCCAGTGTCCCGTGAACAAATAAAAAATAAGAATTAAGGGCCCCACGCATCCCGGACATTCGCTCTTCCACCTTCTTCTGTCGGGAAAAAGATACAAAAGTTTGAGGTCACATACCGACCGACACAAGAACAGCTCCTTCCCTGCTGCTGTCAGAATTTTGAATGGACCGACCTCGCATTAAGTTGATCTTTCTCTACACCCTAGCTATGACTGTAACACTACATTCTGCACTCTCTCGTTTCCTTCTCTATGAATGGTATGCTTCATCTTTATAGCGCGCAAGAAACAATACTTTTCACTGCATACAGCTGACAATAATAAATCAAATCAAATCAACCATGCCGTGCAGACAAATTTACCAGCCCACAGAATCTTGATGGTTGAGTATTAATGGTTTCAAAGCCAGGCCGTTCATCAGTAATGGAGGACCAAGTCTTGCTGTCACCCATTACATCTACAACACTCTGCAAATTTTGCTATCCCTGTGAGTGGGAGATATTTTATTTTATTTATCATTGACACATGTATTGGTTTGCAGAAAAGATTTACTAGGATGCTACCAGGACTTGATGGCTTGAGTTATAAGGAGAGGCTGGATAGACTGGGACATTTTTCTCTAGAGCGTAGGAGGCTGAGGGGTGATCTTATAGAGGTCTACAAAATAATGAGCGGCATAGATCAGCTCGATAGTCAACATCTTTTCCAAAAGGTAGGGGAGTCTAAAACTAGAGGGCATAGGTTTAAGGTGAGAGAGGAGAGATACAAAAGGGTCCAGAGGGGTAGTTTTTTTCACACAGAGGGTGGTGAGTGTCTGGAATGAGCTGCCATGGGCAGTAGTAAAGGCGGGTACAATTTTGTCTTTTAAAAAAAAGCATTTGGACAGTTACATGGGTAAGATTGGTACAGAAGGATAGGGGCCAAACGCGAACAATTGAGACTAGCTTAGTGGTAAAAATTGGGCAGCATGGACAAGTTGGGCTGAAGGGCCTGTTTCCATGCTGTAAACCTCTATGTCTCTATGCAGTGAAAAGTATTGTTTGTTGCACGCTATACAGACAATACATACCAATCATAAAGTACACGGGGGAGAAGGAAAGAAGAGGGTGCAGAAAGCAGTGTTACAACCATGGCTAGGGAGTAGAGAAAGATCAACTTAATATATGGTAGGCCCATTCAAAAATCTGATAACAGCAGGGAAGAAGCTGTTCTTGAGCTGGTTGGAACGTGATCTCAGACTTTTGTATCTTTTTCCCGATGGAAGAAGGTGGGAGAGAGTACGTCCGGGGTGCATGGGGTCATTAATCATGCTGGCTGCTTTGCTGAGGCAGCGGGAAGTGTAGATGGAGCCATTGGATGGGAGGCTGGTTTGCGTGATGGACTGGGCTGCATTCACAACCCTTTGTAGTTTGTAGTTTCTTGCGGTCCTGGACAGAGCTGGAGCCATACCAAGCTATGATACAACCAGAAAGAATATATGTGCTTACGTTGAATTCTGCATGATCTACATTGCATTCGAGATCATAAAAAGCAAAAATATCTCACATGATGAGGTTATATCCTTCAACCACATATAAAAGAATTATATTTCATGGACAGCCATGACTCACTGAAGGGTGCATATTTAACGCCACTGTCATAGAATCATATGGTACAGACAGAGGCCATTCAGCCATTGTGCTGTTTGAATAGACTATCCAATAATCCAAAACAAAAGCAAAATACTGCGGATGCTGGAACCTGAAAAAACCCAGAAAATACTGGAAAATCTCAGCAGGTCTGACAGCATCTGTGGGGACAGACCATGGAAAGGCCTAAAAGCAAATTACTGCCAATGCTGGAATCTGAAACCAAGAGAAAACGCTGGAAAATCTCAGCAGGTCTGGCAGCATCTGCAAGGAGAGAAAAGAACTGATGTTTCGAGTCCAGATGACCCTTTGTCAAAACTTTTCTCTTCTTACAGATGCTGCCAGACCATGGAAAGTTCTGTTGACCTCAGGCGGGATTTTATGGGTTGGGGACGAGACGAGATGAGGAAAATCCCGGCCCGAGGTGGTAAAGGGAAGCAAGAATCTTCATCATTAACTTCAATTAATTTTTGGCTGCAACACCTCAAGCTTTTTTTATAATATTCAGCCAACATGTCAAAGTTAAGTGATAACAGGCTGTCCTTGGGCGATGTTAGATTCCGGTACAGTGCATAACTTGTGGTTACCACCTTTCCTATCACTTTCTTGAACCTATTTTTACAGGCAGCTGTGAAATGACTCACAATGTTACAGAACACACATTCCCAGGCCTCCAGTCACAAACAACACTCTGACTGACTCCCAAACTCTCCTTCTTGACCCTCACACTTTTATGCTCAGCGAATCAGGGAAAACTTCTCCTCACTGACATGGTGGTACAGTGGGTTAGCACTGCTGCTTCACAGCGCCAGGGACCCAGGTTCAATTCCGGTCTCGGGTCACTGTCTGTGTTCACGTTCTCACCATGTCTGCACGCGTTTCCTCCAGGTGCTCCGGTTACTTCCCACATTCCCAAGATGTGCTAGTTAGGTTGATAGGCCATGCTTAATTAACCCTTAGTGTCAGGGGGATTAGCGGGGTAAATATGTGGGGTTATGGGGATAGGGCCTGGGTGGGATTGTTGTCGGTGCAGGCTCGATGGGCCGAATGGCCCCTTTCTGCTCCGTAGGGATTCTGTGATTCCATGACTCCAGCTGATGTTCTTAAAGGGCCTTTACTCTTCTAAAAGTAGAGTCTTGTTGAAGGGCCATTCTCTTCCTCAGTAATCAGTGATCTGATTAACCTGTGACTGACATATCGGCTCCCAAGCACCCTGCTACAATACACATTATAAAATAAATTCAGTTTGACTTTCACCTTGTAGCATACAAACATTCGGAAAGTAAATAAAAATAAAGTCGTCATTGTCCCAGTTGACAATAGGCTGCTGGCTCCATTGAGGAGGGGAGATGACTGGTGGTGATTTAACCTGAAGATCACCACACCTCAGGCAGGGGCAAGGCTGAGAAGGTGTGGCTTTCATGAATAACCTCAGGTGGTACGGGAATTAAACCCACGCTATTGGCAGCGCTCTGCATCACGAACCAGCCATCCAGACAACTGAGCTAAACCGATCTTCATGTTACATGTTAGGTGCAGATTCGGCCACTCACCCCCTCGCGTCTGAGGTGGCAATAAAATCATGGCTGATTTGATTCCAATCTCAACTCCACATATCCACCTACCCCTGAATGTAACCAATGATAACATTGGATTTATTGTTGTGTGACCAATGGTAACAAGATTTAAGGGTCAGCTGTCCCAGTAAACGATGCAACCAATGACAAAATGATGTGGTGATCGGCTGACCAGCTGAATCAGTATCAATAAGAACCTGTTGGGAATTGTGGGAGAGCATGGAATGACCCAGGGTGAGGCCTCAAGTGTTGGAATAATGAAGTTTCTTTATTAAACCTTTTTCCTTGATTTATCTGTTGGAGTAGGTTTTGTTTCATTTTATTGTCTGTAACTGAAGAGTGCCTTCTGCTGGATGAACACTGATAACCTTTCACGCCCTTGCTTATCAAAAATCTATTTTGCTGTACCTTAAAAGAATTCAAAAAGACTGCCACTGCCTTTGGAGGAAGACACTTCTGAAGACTAACCACCTTCTGAGAGAAAAAATATTCTCCTCATCTCTGTCCTAATTGGATGACCACTTATTTTTAAATAGTGACCCCTAGTTCTAGATTCTCCCACAAGACCATAAGACCATAAGACACAGGAGCAGAATTAGGCCACTCGGCCCGTCGAGTCTGCTCCGCCATTCAATCATGGCTGATTTTTTTTCTCATCCCCATTCTCCTGCCTTTTCCCCATAACCCCTGATGCCCTTATTAATCAAGAACCTATCTATCTCTGTCTTAAAGACACTCAATGACTTGGCCTCCACAGCCTTCTGCGGCAAAGAGATCCACAGATTCGCTGCTCTCTGGCTGAAGAAATTCCTCCTCATCTCTGTTTTAAAGGATCGTCCCTTTAGCCTGAGGTTGTGCACTCTGGTTCTAGTTTTTCCTACTGGTGGAAACATCCTCTCCACGTCCACTCTATCCAGGCCTCGCAGCATCCTGTAAGTTTCAATAAGATCCCCCCTCATCCTTCTAAACTCCAACGAGTACAAAACCAGAGTCCTCAACCGTTCCTCATACGACAAGCTCTTCATTCCAGGGATCATTCTTGTGAACCCCCTCTGGACCCTTTCCAAGGCCAGCACATCCTTTCTTAGATATGGGGCCCAAAACTGCTCACAATACTCCAAATGAGGTCTGACCAGAGCCTTATCATTTTGGTAGGACTAATTTAAATGTGGATTACAGGGTCAAAGGTAGGGTTCTGAAGACTGTGGAGGAACAGAGAGATCTTGGGGTCCATATCCACAGATCTCTAAAGGTTGCCACTCAAGTGGATAGAGCTGTGAAGAAGGCCTATAGTGTGTTAGCTTTTATCAACAGGGGGTTGGAGTTTAAGAGCCGTGGGGTTATGCTGCAACTGTACAGGACCTTGGTGAGACCACATTTGGAATATTGTGTGCAGTTCTGGTCACCTCACTATAGGAAGGATGTGGAAGCGCTGGAAAGAGTGCAGAGGAGATTTACCAGGATGCTGCCTGGTTTGGAGGGTAGGTCTTATGAGGAAAAGTTGAGGGAGCTAGGGCTGTTCTCTCTGGAGCAGAGGAGGCTGAGGGGAGACTTAATAGAGGTGTATAAAATGATGAAGGGGATAGATAGAGTGAACGTTCAAAGACTATTTCCTCGGGTGGATGGAGCTATTACAAGGGGGCATAACTATAGGGTTCATGGTGGGAGATATAGGAAGGATATCAGAGGTAGGTTCTTTACGCAGAGAGTGGTTGGGGTGTGGAATGGGCTGCCTGCAGTGATAGTGGAGTCAGACACTTTAGGAACATTTAAGCGGTTATTGGATAGGCTCATGGAGCACACCAGGATGATAGGGAGTGGGATAGCTTGATCTTGGTTTCAGATAAAGCTCGGCACAACATCGTGGGCCGAAGGGCCTGTTCTGTGCTGTACTGTTCTATGTTCTATTTATACAGCCTCAGAAGTACATCCCTGCTCTTGTATTCTAGCCCTCTCGACATGAATGCTAACATTGCATTTGCCTTCCTAACTGCCGACTGAACCTGCACGTTACCCTTAAGAGAATTTTGAACAATGACTCCCAAGTCCCTTTGTGTTTCTGATTTCCGCAGCATTTTCCCATTTAGAAAATAATCTATGCCTCCATTCCTCCTTCCAAAGTGCATAACCTCACACTTTTCCACATTGTATTCCATCTGCAACTTCTTTGCCCACTCTCCTAACCTGTCCAAGTCCTTCTGCAGCCCCCCTGCTTCCTCAATACTACCTGTCCCTCCACATATCTTTGTATTATCTGCAAACTTAGCAACAGTGCCTTCAGTTCCTTCCTCCAAATCGTTAATGTATATTGTGAAAAGTTGTGGTCCCAGCACTGACCCCTGAGGCACACCACTAGTCAGCGGCTGCCATCCTGGGAAAGACCACTTTATCCCCACTCACTGCCTTCTGCCAGTCAACCAATCCTCTATCCATGCCAGGATCTTACCCTTAACACCACGGGCACTTAACTTATTTAACAGTCTCCTATGCGGCACCTTGTCAAAGGCCTTCTGGAAATCTAAATAAATCACGTCCACTGGTTCTCCTTTATCTAACTTCCTTGTTGCCTCCTCAAAGTAGCAGATTTGTCAGACATGATCTCCCCTTGACAAAACCGTGCTGACTCAGTCCTACTTTATCATGCACTCCCAAATACTCTGCGATTTCATCTTTAATAATGGCCTCTAAAATCTTGCCAATGACTGAAGTCAGGCTAACCGGCCTATAATTTCCCGTCTGCTGCCTCCCTCCCTTCTTAAACAGCGGTGTTACATTCGCCACTTTCCAGTCCTCTGAACCCTCCCTGCCTCCAGAGGAAGCATCCTTTCCATATCCACCCCGTCAGATTGTTCAGAATCTTATGTTTCTGTTAAGTCACCTCTTACTCTTTGAAACTCCAATGTACACAAGTCTAGCCTGTCCAACCCTTCCTCATAAGACAACTCATCCAACCCAGCTTTTAGTCTAGCTATTTGGCATACTGGTACTGTTACTGGGCGAGTAATCCAGTGATCCAGGCTAATGCTTTGGGGACATGGGTTCAATCCCATTATGGCAGCTGGTGGAATTTCAAATCACTTAATAAATCGGGAATTGACAGCGAGTAATGGTGACCACTGTCATCGATTGCTGCAAAACCCATCTGCTTCGTCCTTTAGGAAAGGAACTCTGCCATCCTTAGCCAGTCTGGTCTATATGTGACTCCAGACTACAGTGATGTACTCTTAACTGCACTCTGAAATGAGCTGGCAAGGTCAGCTGAAGGGCAATCAGGAATGGGCCACAAATTCTGGCCAAATAATAAAGAAACAAATCGTTAAATAAGGAGGCCAATACTGTGCACAATGCTTCAGGTGTGGTCTCACTAATGCCCTGCATAACTGGAGCATAACCTCCCTGAACTTCTATTCAATTCCACACTCAGTGAAAAATTACATTTCATTTCCTTTCCTCAATAGCTGTACCTGCATGCAAACCTTCTTTAATTCATGAACTAGGAGAACTGGTGCCTATGTAGCATGGAAGTTATTTGCCACTTGTTAGCCCAAGCCTGGATGTTTAAAATTTAAAGTTTATTTATTGGTCACAAGTAGGCTTACATTAACACCGCAATGAAGTTACTGTGAAAATCCCCTAGTGGCCACACTCCGGCGCCTGTTCAGGGGCACTGAGGGAGAATTCAGCATGGCCAATGCACCTAACTTGCAGATGTTTGCACTGTGGGAGGAAACCAGAGTACCTGGAGGAAACCCACGCAAACATTGGGAGAACATGCAGACTCCACACAGTCTGTGACCCAAGCCAGGAATCGAACTCGGGTCCCTGGCACTGTGAGCCAGCAGTTCTAATCACTGTGCCACCGTGCCGCCCCCTGTTCTTGCTGCCTAGGGCATGGACTGCTTCAGTATCTGAGCATGTTGAATGTTCAAATGTTCCTGTGAGCGACGAGTGGTGCAGAAAGTTTTGCACTCATCAGCAAACACCCCTCCTCCTGGCCTTATGATGGATGGAGCCAGGCAAGTGTGACAGTGATTTGGTTTGGGTTATTAAAACCTGACTGCATGCTCCCTCATTTTTTAAAAATTCATTCATGGAATGTGATCATCGCTGGCTCGGCCAGCAGTTATTGCCCATCCCTGATTGCCACTGATGTGTTGGCCTGGACTCTGTCCTGAAGAACAACAAAGAACAAAGAACAAAGAACAATACAGCACAGGAACAGGCCCTTCGGCCCTCCAAGCCCGCGCCGCTCCCCGGTCCAGGATTGAATGCTGAATCCAGGATCCCCGCCCAATTTTCCAACTGAAGTTCCAATTTGAGTTACACAGAAGAGACATAGACTCCCTACAGTGCAGAATGAGGCCATTCAGCCCATTGAGGCTGCACCGACCACAATCCAACCCAGCCCCTATCCCTGCAGCTCCACGTATTGACCCTGCTAGTACCCCTGACACTAAGTGACAATTTAGCACGGCCAATCGACCTAACCTGCACACCTTTGGATTGTGGGAGGAAACTAGAGCACCAGAGAAACCCACGCAGGGAGAACATGCAAACTCCACACAGACAGTGACCCGAGGCTGGAATTGAACCCCGGGTCCCTGGCGCTGTGAGGCAGCAGCACTAACCACTGTGCCACCGTGCCGCCCACTTGTTTGAAGCCACAGTGGTTTGAGTTGTTTGAAGCCACAGTTTTGTATTAGATACAAGAGAGCTAGCGCAGGAGCAGTACAACACAGGTAGAGGAACAAGCAGTCTGGCGTTCTACATTATGCACACTTGACTGCCTGTCTTCATTGGGCTGACATTTCAAATAGTTCCAGCAGTTCAGAAACAATCACATTCCAACAACATTCAATCATTTGTATCTGTCATTATTTTCATAACCCACAATTTTATTCCAAAACAGTGCTCATCCTGCTGTGTTATATTCAATATAACATCAACTGATTAGTCTGAAAGTCTATTCGACACTCAAAAGAAAAAAAAACAATTCTTTCTAATCTCAGATTCAGCCAGAGCCTTGTTAAACTAATGGTCTCGCCTTCCAATTCTGTACTTACAAGGAACAATAAGCAGGTATGACGTGATCGGAGTAATGATAGCACTGTTACATCACAGCGTTGCCAAGCACATCCACTGCAACTGAGTCGGTGGTTTTGAAAACTGAAGAAAAATTGTAAACATCATTTTAAAAAGAGTTTAGTTTCAAGTTGATTTATTAATGTGACATGTAGGCTTACATTAACACTTCAGTGAAGTTATTGTGAAGATCCCCTTGTCGCCACACTCCGGTGCCTGTTTGGGTACACTGAGGGAGAATTTAGCATGGTCAATGCACCTAACCAACATGTCTTTTGGAGTGTAGGAGGAAACTGGAGCACCCGGAGGAAACCCATGCAGACACCGCACAGACAGTGACCTTAGCCACGAATCGAACCCAGGTCCCTGATGCTGTGTGGCACTCTGCACTCTGAACATGTCCCATTCCCCAGTATGGCTGGGCCACTTTCAGATGCTGGCTGCTTCTGGCTGATGCTGGGCTTTTGTGACTCTTGTTCATGGGATGTCAGTGGCATCTGCAAGAACAATATGTATTTCGAATCCATGGTTACCCTTATAACCTGAGCTTGGCCTGCTCCTTTAACTGGGCAAACCCTTTAAGTATTCAACTTCAGATGCTGATGCAGGGAAGAGTAAGGTGATATTAGAGAGACAACCCTAGGCCTGTGCTAAGTTCAAGCCCCACTTCTAGAGGCAGGAACATGCAATAATAACACGCATTATTGTAATGTCTACATTACAATCATGAATGCAACTCAAAAATACCTCATTGGTTAAGCTAGTGAAAAGCATTGTATACATCTAAAACCTTACTTCTCATGAAGAAGGGGTGGCACAGTGGTTGGCACTGCTGCCTCACAGCGCCAGGGACCCAGATTCGATTCCGGCCTCGTGTGACTGTCTGTGTGGAATTTGCACATTTTGCCCATGTCTGAGGGAGTTTCCTCGCACAGTCCAAAGATGAACAGGTTAGGTGGGTTGGCCACACTAAATTTCCCAAGATGTGTCGAGTACGAGGATTCGCAGGGTAAATACAGGGGGTTATGGGGGTAGTGCCTGGATGAGATGTTCTGTTGGCGAATCGGTGCAGACTCGATGGGCCAAATGGCCTCCTTTTGCACTGTAGTGATTCTATGATTCGATAAGCCCAGCGCCTTCTCCTTGGCACATTGGCATTGCTCGAAGACTTGGGGTTTTGTGAACTAATGCAGAGGCCCAAGCTAATGCTTTGTTCATCCAAAACCCACCACGGCAGCTGGTTGGAATTTAAATTCAGTTGATAAAATCGGGAATTAAAAGCTAAAAAATAATGCGATGAAATTATCATCGATTTTTATTCGGACATGGTCTGTTTGAAATCTGACTCCAGATCCACAGCAACGTCGTTGACTCTTAACTGTTCTGCAATGGCCAGGGGCAGTGGCGTAGTGGCATTGCCATGCATCTGCCCACTCACACAGCCTGTCCAAATCACGCATCTCTGCATCCTCCTCACAGCTCACCCTCCCACCCAACTTTGGAGATAATACATTTTGTTCCCTTTTCCAAATTATTAATATATACTGTGAATAGTTGGAGTCTGAGCACAGATCCCTGCGATGCCCCACTAGTTATCACTGGGCGTGGGGCGGGGGGGAGGGGGGGGGGGGTTCTTCTGCTTCCCACTTTTCAGTCAAGATGACTGCGCCAACTTCTCCCTTCTCCACCGAGGGAGATTCTAACCAGCCTCCCTTGGCATTCAATGGCTTTAACATCATTGAATCAGAATGAGGGAGGAGTTGAACCCAGCAATCTGCAACCCAGCTCACCACCATCTTCTCAAGGGCAATTAGGGATGGGCAATCAATTCTAGCCCTGCCAGCGACGTCCCCATCCTGTGAATGATTTACATAAAACCTACTCTGATGCAGGCATTTGGCCAGAGGAACAAAATATTGAAGTCAATTTGCCATGCACAATTTCATTAACATGCCACTCACTGGTTTTTATTTTTACAAGTTATGGAAACCAATTTGTTGATCCTGAAAGTGCGAGGTTGAATTATAAGATTGCCACTCCATTTTTATCTGTGTCACCACAGATATCTTTTAATCACCATCACTCTTTGTCGCCAGTCTGACCTTTGCCCCCCACACAATCTTATTGTAATTGAATGAGCTACATGCTTGCCCAGGTACCATATGGATATTTTTCAGGCAAAATATTTGGACAGCGACAGTCACACTGAGATATGTGGGTGCATTCCAAGGGGGTAGAGTGCAAAAGATATTGCACGGAGATTAGAACACACAAATTTACTTTAGTCTATTACCTGGTGTTTCAGTTCCACACAAGTCTCTTCCCCGGCAAATTTTTAACTAACGCTAAACTTTAGTTTATTGTCACAAGTAGGCTTACATTAACACTGCAATGAAGTTACTGTGAAAATCCCCAAGTCACCACACTCCAGCGTCTGTTCGGATATACTGAGGGACAATTTAACCTGGCCAATGCACCTAACCAGCACGTCTTTCAGACTGTAGGATGAAACCGGAGCACCCGGAGGAAACCCACGCAGACATGGGGAGAACGTGCAGTCTCCATACAAACAGTGACCCAAGCCGGGAATTGAACCTGGGTCCCTGGCGCTGTGAGGCAGCAGTGCTAATCACTGTGCTGCCATTCTATTCCTTCTTCTCTCATGCACCAATCTGGCTTCTTCCTAAAGCAGTATGTACTATCTACAAGATGCACTGCAGAAATTCACCAAAGATCCTTCGACAACACCGTCCAAACCCAAGAACACTTCCATCTAGAAGGACAAAGGCAGCAGATGAGTTTAAGTTTTTTTAAAAAGTTTTATTTATTAATGTCACAAGTAGGCTTACATTAACACTGCATTGAAGTTACTGTGAAACCCCTGAGTGGCCACACTCCGACACCTGTCCAGGTACACAGAGGGAGAATTTAGCATGGCCAATGCACCTAACCAGCATGTCTTTCGGACTGTGTTAGGAAACCGGAGCACCCAGAGGAAACCCACGCAGAGACGGGAAGAACATGCAGACTCCGCACAGACAGTGACCCAAGCCGGGGAATTGAACTCAAGCTCCTGGTGCTGTGAGCAGCAGTGCTCACCACTGTGCCACCGTGCTTGGGATACATGGGAACACCACCACCTGCAAGTTCCCCTCCAAGCCACTCACAATCCTGACTCGGAAATATATCGCCGTTCCTTCGCAGTCGCTGGGTCAGAATCCTAGAATTACCTCCCTAACGGCATTGTGGGTCAACCCACAACACGTGGACTGCAGCGATTCAAGAAGCCAGCTCACCACCACCTTCTCAAGGGCAACTAGGGATGGGCAATGAATGCTGGCCAACCAGCGACGCCCATGTCCCATGAATGAATTTTTAAAAATTTTTAAAAGATAAATGCTTCATCTCAACCACTCCATATGATAGCAAGTTCCACATTCAAAGAACAAAGTTATGCACAGGAACAGACCCTTCAGCCCTCCAAGCCTGTGCCGAACATAATGCCCTAATTAGACTGAAAAAACCTTCTGCGCTGACTCATAAGAACATAAGAAATAGGAGCAGGAGTAGGCCATCTGGCCCTTCGAGCCTGCCCCGCCATTCAACAAGATCATGGCTGATCTGAAGCGAATCAGTTCCACTTACCCGCCTGCTCCCCATATCCCCTAATTCCCTTATAGATCAGAAAACTATCTACCCGTGATTTAAACATATTCAACGAGGAAGCCTCCACCACTTCAATGGGCAGAGAATTCTAGAGATTCACTACCCTTTGAGAGAAGAAGTTCCCCCTCAACTCTGTTCTGAACCGGCCCCCCCTTATTTTGAGGCTGTGCCCTCTAGTTCTGGTTTCCCTTCTAAGTGGAAAGAATCTCTCCACCTCTACCCTATCCAGCCCCTTCATTATCTTATATGTCTCTATAAGATCACCCCTCATCCTTCTAAACTCCAACGAGTACAGACCCAATCTGTTTAATCTCTCCTCATAAGCTACACCCCTCATCTCCGGTATCAACCTGGTGAACCTTCTCTGCACTCCCTCCAAGGCCAATATATCCTTTCGCAAATAAGGGGACCAAAACTGCACACAGTACTCCAGTTGTGGCCTCACCAGTGCCCTGTACAGTTGCAGCAAGACCTCCCTGCTTTTATATTCTATCCCCCTCGCGATAAAGGCCAACATTCCATTTGCCTTCTTGATCACCTGCTGCACCTACAGATTGAGTTTTTGCGATTCGTGCACAAGGACCCCCAGGTCCCTCTGCACAGTCGCACGATGTAATTTTTCTCCATTTAAATAATATTCCAATTTACTATTATTTCTTCCAAAGTGACTGGGACAGCCATAGTATTAGGGACTTGGATGGAGTAAAAATTTTTGAGTGTATTCAGGAGGAATTTCTTATTCAGTATGTGGATGGCCTGACACGAGAGGGGCAAAACTTGACTTTTGGGAAATAAGGAAGGGCAGGTTAAAGAAGTGTTAGTGAAGGCTCACTTTGGGACCAGTGACCATAATTCCATTAGTTTTAAGATAGCTGTGGAGAATGATAGGTCTGGCCCAAAAGTTAAAATTCTAAATTAGAATTTAGAAATTTAGAAACTGGAGCTGGGGGGCACACAAGTAGGCTTACATTAACACTGCAATGAAGTTACTGTGAAGTTCCCTTAATCGCCAAACTTTGGCGCCTGTTTGGGTACACTGAGGGAGAATTTAGCATGGCCAATGCACTTAACCAGAACATCTTTCAGACTGTGGGAAGAAACTGGAGCACCCGGAGGAAACGCACACAGACATGGGGAGAACATGCTGACTTCGCACAGACAGTGACCCAAGCCGGGAATTGAACCCGAGTCCCTGGCGCTGTGAGGCAGCAGTGCTAACCACTGTGCCTCAGAATAAGATGTAGACCAGTTGTAATTAAGATGAGGAGGTGAATCTTTGGAATTCTCTTCCCTAGAGGGCTATAGAAACTCACTCGTTGAGCATGACCGAGACAGCGATCGCTAGATTTCTAGATATTCATGGTATGAAGGGATAGTACTGAAAAATAGTGTTGAGGAAAAAGATTAGCCATGATCCAATTGAATGGGGCAGCAGGGCCAAAGGGCTGAATGGCTTTCTCCTGCTCTTATTTCTTATGTTCCAACATGCTGACTGATCAGTGAATGGAACAGGGTCCCTCAGTTAGAACCATAGAAACCTACAATGCAGAAGGAGACCATTCAGCCCATCGAGTCTGCATGACAACAATCCCACCCTATCCCCATAACCGCACATATTTACCCGCTAATCCCTCAAATCTATGCATCCCGGGACACTATAGGACAATTTAGAATGGCCAATCAACCTAACCCGCACACCTTTGTGACTGTGGGAGGAAACCGGAGCACCCGGAGTAAATCCACACAGACACGAGGATAACTCCGCACAGACAGTCACCCAAGCTGGGAATCGAACCCGGGTTCCTGGAGCTGTGAGGCAGCAGTGCTAACCACTGTGTCACCGTGCAGCCTTAATAATGATTGACCCGGGGTTCCACACTGGCTACAGAATTCAGTCTTTCTCCATCCAATAATTTCTAATGACCTGTTTCCTGCTTTCCTTTCAGACTGTCTTTACTTTTTAAAATTTGTCTTTAACATTTTAATCAATGGATCTGCCTGACAGCGGGCAGAGTGAGAGAAGATAGTTACAGAGGTCCAGAGCTTGAAAGACAACTCTTCCAATCGATCGCCTTGTCCCTTGGTGCCGAGCTTGCTGATAATTTTGTATGATTTTTATTCCGTGCTGTTAGTTTTATTTCTGAATGATTATAATTTCTGCCAGATGGAATCACGCTCAACACTGATGCAGTCGATGTTCGCTTCCAGCTTTTATTGGATGAGTCGCAGCCTAATATAGATTAATCACAATCCTCTTTCACTGTGTGCTGACGGAGAACCCTTATTTAGAAAACATTCACAATGACGATTTGCCTCCGTTTCGCCCATCACAACAGTGTCAAACAACTTATTTAAACCGTTGATTGAGAAACATTAACATTTGTATACTTTATTTATATATTTTCCAAACATAGCCACACTGAAAATAACATTCACCTCCTGTGTTACAATATACAAACCACAGACGCGTAGAACAGAAGGCAGCCGTTCGGCCAATGTACCCGCATCAGCTCTTTGGTGGAATTATCCAATTAGTTCCACTTCCCTGCTCTTTCTCCATGTCCCTGCAAACCTTTCCTCGACAAATATCCATCCAATTCCCTTTGCCCACGGTGGCACAGTAGTTAGATCTGCTGCCTCACAGCGCCAGGTTCGATTCCGGCCTCGGGTCACTGTCTGTGTGGAGTTTGCACATTCTCCCTGTGTCTGCGGGGGTTTCCTCCGGGTGCTCCGGTTTCCTCCCACTATCCAAAGATGTGCGGGTTAGGTGGATTGGCCATGCTAAATTGCCCCTTAGTGTCAGGGGGACTAGCTAGGGTAAATGCATGGGGTTATGGGAATAGGGCCTGGGTGGGATTGCAGTTGGTGCAGACTCGATGGGCCGAATGGCCTCCCTTTGCACTATTGGATTTTATGATTCTAAAATGTGCCCCCTGGTTATTGACCCTTTTGCCAGTGGAGATGGTCTTCCCGGGGTCAGGGAGGGGGTACGGATTTTACAGCCCCCTCGCGGCGGGAGGTAGTGCACCGTTGATCGATGGAGGGATTTCCTGGTCTTCCAAATCTCCCATAGACTGCACCCCATATCACCGGGACACCCGGAGCAGGGGCACGTCGTGGGCAGGACCAGATGATCCCGCCAGTGTGAACAGCTGGAAAACTCCAGCTTTCATTTGTTCTATCAAAGCTCTTCTTAATATGAAGAGGTCTGCGGCCACACCTGGAGTACTGGATACAGTTTTGGTCTCCTTACTTGAGAAAGGATACACTGGCACTGGAGTGGATGCAGAAGAGATTCACTAGGTTGATTCTGGAATTGAGGGAGTTGGCTTATGAGGAGAGACTGAGTAGACTGGAGCTATGCTCTTTGGAATTCAGAAGAATGAGGGGAGACCTTATAGAAACATATAATATTATGAAGGGAATAGATAAGATAGAAGCAGGGAAGTTGTTTCCACTGGCGGGTGAAACTAGAACTAGGGGGCATAGTCTCAAAATAAGGGGGATCAGATTTAGGACTGCGTTGAGGAGGAACTTCTTCACGCAAAGGGTTGTGAATCTGTGGAATTCCTGCCCAGTGAAGCAGTTGAGGCTACCTCATTGAATGTTTTTAAGGCAAGGATAGATACATTTTTGAACAGTAAAGGAATTAAGGGTTATGGTGAGCGGGCAGGTAAGTGGAGCTGAGTCTATGAAAAGATCAGCCATGATCTTATTGAAAGGCGGAGCAGGCTCGAGGGGCCAGATAGCCTACTCCTGCTCCTGGTTCTTATGTTCTTAAGTTTGAATGAAACACGAGTATTATGATCCTCTGATTCTCTATCACAACCACATACTCCTGGGGAGCACAGGAATGTGGCGCTGAGAGGGAGAGCGTGAATTTCCAGCAGCTCTCGCTCCAAGACTGGAAAATCCCGCCTGAGGTCAACGGACCTCTGTAGGGTCCACCCCCACCTGCTACAATTCCCGTGATGGGCGGGACAGGAAAATTCCACCCAGAGTGTGTGAGAGTGTATGTGTGAAAGTGTGAGCGATACAGAGTTTCCTTAGTATCCTCCAGAGTTGGGTGTGAAAAAAAAATGAGTTCACCTTTTTTCCCTTTTTAAAATGCAGAAAGCTTGCGGCTGGGTTATTTAACGTCGAACCACTCTCTCCAAGAATTATAAAAAACATACACTCGCATATAAATGTAAATGATCGTGGTAATTAAAATGAAAGGGTAACACCATCAACATTGTCCATGTCATCTCCATTAATCTCCCCTTAACTTCCTCTCCTCAAAGGAGAGTAATTCCAGTTTCATTAATCTCTCTGCATAACTCAATTCTCTCAATCTCGGCACCTCTCTGAGGTCTTGACACCCTTCCTGGATGTTCAGGCCACCTGTTGGAGAGCTGGTAGGAAACTCATGTCACTTCTGAGGGGTGGGGAGATTCAACAGAATTAAGTACTTTTCAGGCATTTAATTGGTTAGCATTGGGCCTTCCTAAGGATTCAGGACCCCCAGGGCGGAAATCCCAGCCATACAAATGCTGGCGGCTCCCCATTGCAGGCAGCCTCACCAGGAGCGGTAGCAGATTCTGGTAGTGTGTCTACCAGAGACTCGGGGTCAATGAGGGACCCCAGGTCAAAGGTGAGTGAAGACAGGACTGGGGGTCATTGGATCCCTCGATTGATCACTAAAGGCCCATATTTTCAATACAGCAGAGAAGGAATGTTTCCACTAGTAGGAAAAACTGGAACCAGAGGTCACAACCTCAGGCTTAAGGGATGATCCTTTAAAACAGAGATGAGGAGGAATTTCTTCAGCCAGAGAGTAGTGAATCTGTGGAACTCTTTGCTGCAGAAGGCTGTAGAGGCCGGGTCATTGAGTGTCTTTAAAACAGAGATTGATAGGCTCTTGATGAATCAGGGGATCAGGGGTTATGGGGAAAAGGCAGGAGAATGGGGAAAGAAAATCAGCCATGACTGAATGGCAGAGCGGACTCAATGGGCTGAGTGGCCTAATTCTGCTCCTATGTCCTGTGGAATTCTCCCACCTCTGCACGATCGATCCGGAAGTGAAAATCTGAACCGTCGAAAGAAGGCCTACCCTCATAGAAAGCTGCAGGCAAAACCCGACAAGATGAGTCCAATTGACAACTTGCTGCGAATGGGCGGGTTTCCCCCATGGGCCTGTTCTCGCCTCTAACTTAACTGTGGGAGCGTTTCCCACCAGGATTCTGACGTGTGACCCCTGAAGTGGGCCGAATCACCAGGTTTCCCACAGTGACTGGCTGCATTAAATCCAGCCCAGGCTCCAGGTGGGGACAAACTGGCAATCCACAAACTCTGGGTGTGCTTTTCTACTCTATGGGCAGGATTCTATGGCCTCGCCCGTCCCGAAACCTTAAAATCCCACCCGAGGTCAACAGACCTTTCCATAAACCTGGCCACAAATGCTTCCAGGTGACAGAAGGCCTCGTTGCCAAGCTGCAGACGATGCTTATAATAGGCAGCCACTTGTGTAACCACACCATTAAGTAGACCATCACAGTTGTTTCACAACTCTGACAAGAGACCCTTCATTATTATCTCAGGGGGAACGCAATGTGTCAGAAGCTCATACAACTGTCCACGCACTCCAAGCAGCCTTTGCGGTGTTTGCTGGCTGACAATGGCATTAGCTGTTTCTTGGTGATATATTTCCCAGTCTGTCTCAGGAATACCCTGATCTGCCCCTCGCCCACTCCGATTCCCATGGCAGGCGGGACGGTAAAATTCATTCATAAAGCCTGACATCACGAATGCTTTCCTTTTGGCTCTTAAACAATCTTTGGTTTGTGATCCCACCTTCAAAGATTGATTTAAAATTGTATTTTTTCAAAGTTCTTGGTTACATTACCACAGGAAGTTACTCTAACTCAAGATAAATTATTGCACATAGCGGGGCTGTGAAAAGTTTCTGAAACACGCTAGCTACTAAAAATTGTAAATGTGCTCTTTGATCTTGCGTGTGATTTTCTCTAATTGTGTCTCCTTTAACGCTTACCTCATGCAACAATGACTTGTGCTTCCAGATGTTGGGACTATAATTGCTGGTTCATTAATATAATTCTCAATCACGTCCAAGTATCCTTTATAATTTATGTGGGAAAAGTCCTGGTGTTCTGGAGCTGTGCTTTTGTGAGTTTATTAAGAATCTCAACTCGTAGTTAATTGGAATAAGCCTTGGCAGGAAGTCATTGACCAGTGCCAGTATTTTGATGCCACCTTCTTCCATTCTTCACGTTTCTCTAAGAAATGCAGGAGGAATCTGGTCATTTCGTCAATTTTGGAGTCAGAGGGCAGAATTCTTCCATTTTGAGATGATATAAAGTACCGTGGAGCAGGAACGTGGAATGTTTCCTGCTGTGGTGACCTGCAGAGAAACACATCAAATCTTCCAGCATCAACCTAATTAATTATGCACCCGAGTGTTTTAGAATCATAGAATCCTCCATTAGCGGGGTAAATATGTAGGCTTATGGGGACAGGGCCTAGGTGGGATTGTTGTCGGTGCAGACTCGATGGGCCGAATGGCCTCCTTCTGCACTGTAGGGATTCTATTCTGGGCGGCACGGTTGCACAGTGGTTAGCACTGCTGCTTCACAGCTCCAGGGTCCCGGGTTCGATTCCCGGCTCGGGTCACTGTCTGTGTGGAGTTTGCACATTCTCCTCGTGTCTGCGTGGGTTTCCTCCGGGTGCTCCGGTTTCCTCCCACAGTCCAAAGATGTGCGGGTTAGGTTGATTGGCCAGGTTAAAAAATTGCCCCTTAGAGTCCTGGGATGTGTAGGTTAGAGGGATTAGCGGGTAAAATATGTGGGGGTAGGGCCTGGGTGGGATTGTGGTCGGTGCAGACTCGATGGGCCGAATGGCCTCCTTCTGCACTGTAGGGTTTCTATGATTCTATGATTCACAGATACAGTGCAAAAGGAGGCCATTCAGCCCATCGAGTCTGCACCCACCCAGGCCTTATTCCCGTAACCCCACATATTTACCCACTAATCTCCCGACACCAAGGGGCAATTTAGCATAGCCAATCAACCTAACCCGCACATAGATGGGCCGTGGGAGGAAACCGGAGCGCCCGGAGGAAACCCACGCAGACAGTGACTCAAGGCTGGAATTGAACCTGGGTCCCTGGCGCTGTGAGGCAGCAGTGCTAACCACTGTACCACCGTGCCACCCACTTTATGCTGTATCCTGTGGCAGGGCAAGCCTGGATGGTGCATGGTCCGCCATCATGTCTGGGTGCCGTATTGAACAGACTCCCATCATCACTGACCCACCACTGAAGAAAGAAGGTGAATCTTGTGAGAATGAAGGTGGACCTCTGGGATCACTCCGAGACCGGACGATGGATCTCCTGGGAATGAAGGTGGATTTTCAGGGATTTCCTGAAGCTGGAAGATTGACCCTCTCCAGGACACTCAATCTGGAAGATCCACCTGCAGATGCCGCCCCACCCACTGCTGGGGTGTTCCGGGATCCAGGGTTGCGGGCGGCTTCCATCCTGAACTCCGGAGGTAGCCCCAGGCATTGCTCAGCTGAGTCCCAACCACACCATGTTGTTCCAAATGTGCTTCATGCCGGTGTGTTGTCCTGCTGGTATTGTTGAGAATCTGGCGTAGGGGTGGGTTAATACCAGACAATGGCGGGTTTTCTGACCCCCACCACCCATGGCGGGCACCGGCAGAAGACCCCGTTGTAAATTCATGCTGGCATGAAACCAATTTCAGGGCCTCCCACCATATTCCCCCACCATGCCCGCCATTGAACCTGCTGGTGGGAAGAATTCCGTCCCCAATGACTGAGAAACTTGGGGATAAATTGGAAGTGGTGGCTTACTTTTCCTGTGGTCCGGTGTCCAAATTGAGCCATCAGATTGTTGGTGAACAAGATTGATTCCTGGGATACGACCAGGTAAAGATGGCAGATCTCTTTCCCCAAAGGACATTCGTGAACCAGACAGGTTTTTCCAACAATCGACAATGGTTTCACGGTCATCAGTAGATTCTTAATTCCAGATATTTTTTATTGAATTCAAATTCCACCAGCTGCCGTGGCGGGATTTGAACCCGGGTCCCCAAAACATTAGCTGAGTTAATAGTCTAGCGATAATACCACTCGGCCATCGCCTCCCCACAGTCAAGGGATACGAGCATTGAGTAGGATGGTGAAATTACGATGGACGATCAGTCATGGCCTTATTGATCTGTGGTGTAGTCTTGAGGGGCCGTACAGTCTCTTTCTGCTCCTTTTACTTCTGTCCTTTTGTAACCTCCTCTGAAAACGAAGCCTTCTGTTTTTTTTATGCAAATGGAGTATCGAGCTATAGTTCATTGTCGAACACTTTACAAACCAGTCTTTTGATTGCTGGAATGTACCCCGCAGACCTCAATCATTGTGGTTTGATTACATGGTGCACACAGACTTCAGCCATCACTGATGAAAATGGACGATTCCATGGCAACGCCATCTGCTTGTTCAAAGAAGATGCAATTGTGAGTAAAATATGTTGCAGTGAGAGATAGACTGTGCGAAATGTTAGTGTGTTGGAAATAACAAATCATGAGTGATATACTGCACGCAGTTATCTATGTATTTTAAGACATCCCTTTCTTTCCGTCAGTTAAAGACAATCTCCTCAGCATGTGGAAGCAAAAGAATTAAGAACAGCCTCCAGCATTGACTCTGTCTGAGTGCACAGAGTCAGTCACATTATGGGAACAGAAGGAGGCCATTCAGCCCCTCAAGCCTGTTCCAACATTCAATGAGAATGCAACTGATCTGTCACCTAACTCCATGGGAGGAATTTTACGAGATTTTTTACTAGGTGTCCAGCTAGCGTGACAATGGGAGAGTTCCTGATCCAGTTTTCGGGTGCGTTTTCAGGCTGAATCTTATGCCCTCAGCCTTTGCAAATATGGGCTATACCTGCTGTGATGTTAATGTACCTTTAAGAAAGGTTTTTGTTAAATCATGCAGCTGTCACAGTTTCAGTGATATCATTGTTGCCGGCTTGATTGGAAACGTCCTTTTTATTGCTACTTAAGTAGCTTTAATGGGGTTGTTTGTGTTTACTCTGGGATTAGTTTTACGATCCTGCATTGTTCGGAGGATAGGCAGGTGTTTTTGGACAGTTTTTGTTTCATTTTCAGTTTGGAGATGCAGGTTTGAGTTTTACTTTTAGAAGGGACAGCCACCTAAAGAGAAGTGTTTTCCCTCTCTCCCTGTTATTTTGAAAATTCTGTTGGTGAGCTGAAAACAAGATCGTGCTTTCCTAAAGGGTGAAAGTCTGCTGTTGTTGGGGGCTGGACCCGAATCTCCCTGAGATTTGGGAAGCTGCCTTGTCTTCAGTCTGTTGGGAGTGAATCCAAAGAACAGAAGAAATAGGAGCAGGAGTAGGCCATCTAGCCCCTCGAGCCTGCCCCACCATTCAATAAGATCATGGCTGATCTGAAGTGGATCAGTTCCACTTACCCGCCTGCTTCCCATAACCCCTAATTCCCTTACCGATCAGGAATCCATCTATCCGTGATTTAAACATATTCAGCGAGGTAGCCTCCACCACCTCAGTGGGCAGAGAATTCCAGAGATTCACCACCCTCTGGGAGAAGAAGTTCCTCCTCAACTCTGTCCTAAACTGACCCCCCTTTATTTTGAGGCTGTGCCCTCTAGTTCTAGTTTCCTTTCTAAGTGGAAAGAATCTCTCCATCTCTACCCTATCCAGCCCCTTCATTATCTTATAGGTCTCCATAAGATCCCCCCTCAGCCTTCTAAATTCCAACGAATACAAACCCAATCTGCTCAGTCTCTCCTCATAATCAACACCCCTCATCTCCAGTATCAACCTGGTGAACCTTCTCTGCACTCCCTCCAAGGCCAATATATCCTTCCGCAAATAAGCTGCAGAATTCAACAAAAGGACTCAATTTCCAGTATCACATGAGCATTAGTCTGTGCTGTGTTAAACCTGTGAAAAGGGTCTTTTGTCTGTGGGATTGGTTTGATTGGAACATTGTTAAGGCTGTATAGAACACTTTGGAATTTCTCACCTGAATTATAACACTGCCCTAACACAATATTCCTCAATGCCTCTGGCTAACAAAGGTCTATTGATCTAGATTTCAAAGGAGCAACTTATGGAACATCTGCTGTTGTTTGTGAAAGAAAGTTTCAAACTTCTACCGCACATTTGTGTAAAGAAATTGCTAAATTCTTTAGTACGGAGGAGTATCCTCAGGAACTCCCTCCACAGCCAGGAGTCAGGGAACACAGATCTTTATTGCAGGTCTTACTCGTTCCACACTCCAAACAAGTGCCTTCTCAGGGGGCCCCCTGGCAGATCACCGCACACCCCGGATCATTGAATGATAGAATCATAGAATCCCGACAGTGCAGGAGGTCATTCAATCCATTGAGTCTGCACTGACTTTCCGACAGAGCATCTTACCCAGCCCCACCCTATCCCCGTAACCCCACATATTTACCCCAAAATCCCCCTAATCTACACATCCTGGGACACTATGAGACAATTTACCATAGTCAATCCACCTAGCCCGCACATCTTTGGACTGTGGAGGAAATCGGAGCACTCAAAGGAAAACCACAAAGACACAAGGAGAACTTGCAAATTCCACACAGACAGTGACCCAAGGCCGGAATGAAACCCGAGTCTCTGGCGCTGTGAGGCAGCAGTGCTAACCACTGCGCCACCATGCCACACCGGGTCACCTGACCCATTCCCTTAACGTGGTTACGCCCCAACACACATCACAGAAATGTTTCCTAATTGCACTCCTGAAAGGTCTGGCTTTAACTTCTAGATTGTTACCCACTCCCCTACCTCCTGACCCACCCTTTCCACCCCCACCCTATTGTTTTAAACTCTCCAATCAATGGAAGTTGGTTATCTTGATCTACCTGATCTGTTACCTTTAATGAGCATGAAGAAGGGCAGACTGGTGGCCACTGGAGACACATCTCAGTATTGATAGAAAATCTGCTACTGGCACACCATTCACCTACCCAAAAAGTTGTCAGATCCCAGCCCAGGGTTGGGGAGGATGGAGGAGGAGGGGTACTGTAGTGGGGTGGACCGGCAGAATTTTTTTATGTTCACTCGTGGGACATGGGCGTCGCTGGCTGGCCAGCATTTATTGCCCATCCTTAGTTGCCTGAGGGCAGATGAGTTGAGAGTCAACCATATTGCTTCGGCCCTGGAGTCACATATGGGCCAGACCAGGTAAGGACGGCAGATTTCCTTCCCTAAAGGGCATTAGTGAACAAGACGGGTTTTGCTGACAATCGACAAAGGTTTCATGGACATCAGTCGATTCTTAATTCCAAATATCTTTTATTGAGTTCAAATTCCACCATCTGACATGGCGGGTACCCAGAACATTAGTTGAGTTTCTGGATTAATAGTCTAACGATAATACCACTAGGTCATTACCTCCCCAGGATGACGCCCCATGGTTGGCCCTTTTGATCCTCTGTGTAAGGGAGGGTTAATCAAGTTCTTCCTTTTTCTCCAGAAATTGTGCTTTCCTTTGAGGGGGCAGCCTGGTTACCTGCAGCCCCATCTCTCCTGTCCCCTTTTTGGTCAACTTCCACCCATCCATAGAAACATAGAAACCCTACAGTGCAGAAGGAGGCCATTCGGCCCATCGAGTCTGCACCGACCACAATCCCACCCAGGCCCTACCCCCACATATTTACCCGCTAATCCCACTAACCTACACATCACAGGTCTCTAAGGGGCAATTTTTAACCTGGCCAATCAACCTAACCCGCACATCTTTGGACTGTGGGAGGAAACCGGAGCACCCGGAGGAAACCCACGCAGACACAAGGAGAATGTGCAAACTCCACACAGACAGCGACCCGAGCCGGGAATCGAACCCGGGACCCTGGAGCTGTGAAGCAGCAGTGCTAACCACTGTGCTACCGTGCCGCCCCTACCTCACCTGGTGCGCTGGTAGATTTGATTTGATTTATTATTGTCACATGTATTAGTATACAGTGAACAGTATTGTTTCTTGCGCGCTGCACCCACAAAGCATGCCATTCATAGAGAATGAAATGAGAGAGTGCAAAATGTAGTGTTACAGTCATAGCTAGGGTGTGGAGAAAGATCAGCTTAATGCAATGTAGGTCCATTCAAAAGTCTGATGGCACCAGGGGAGAAGCTATTCTTGAGTCAGTTGGTACATGACCTCAGACTTTCATATCTTTTTCCCAACAGAAGAAGGTGGAAGAGAGAATGTCCGGGGTGCATGGGGTCCGTAATTCTGCTGGCTGCTTTGCTGAGGCTGTGGGAAGTGTAGACAGAGTCAATGGATGGGAGGTTGGTTTGCATGATGGATTGGGCTACATTTACAATCTTTTGTAGTTCCTTGCGGTCTGGGGCAGAGCAGGAACCATACCAAGCTGTGATACAACCAGAAAGAATGCTTTCTATGGTGCATCTGTAAAGGTTGGTGAGAGTCGTAGCTGACATGCCAAACTTCCTTCGTCTTCTGAGAAAGTAGAGGCGTTGGTGGGCTTTCTTAACTATAGTCTCAGCATGGGGGACCAGGACAGGTTGTTGGTGATCCGGACACCTAAAAACTTGAAGCTCTCGACCCTTTCTACTTTGTCCCCGTTGATGTAGACAGGGGCATGTTCTCCTTTACGCTTCCTGAAGTCAATGAAAATCTCCTTCATTTTGTTGACATTGAGGGAGGGATTATTGTTGCCGCACCAGTTCACCAGATTCTCTATCTCATTCCTGTACTCTGTCTCGTCATTGTTTGAGATCCGACCCACTACGATGGTGGCGTCAGCAAACTGTAATCAAATGCATAACTGGAGGTCCCATCACATGACTGGCCCCCACATTCCAGCCATTAGTCAGGCAACACATCCCTCCCCGGTGATACGCTCTATTCCTACAACAACTGGAATGCAAAATGAGGCGTTACCCAATTGGATGATATTTGACTGTCAGCCAAACAACCTGATTTTTCCATTTTCAGTATTTTTATATCTGGTAAAGAGAAATGTTCAAAGAAAAATGATGAAAAAAATCAATATTTTTTCATGTCCTGAAGGTTTTTCTCCGGAGTTCCACACGGCAGTGTCCTGGAGATTGACCTTCAATTCTTGGAGACTCCATATCAATCCCAGAGGGTTGGCAACCCTGTGATCTGGATTCCCGTACTGTCTTCGGTGATGTGTCAGTCGGTGAGGTGGGGTTTTCATTGCTATCTGTGCGTCACCACCTCCGACATCATCTCCATGAAAATAGAGGTCAGGGAGATGTGGTTTTACTCGATGTGAGAGGAATCCCTAAAACGCCAGAGAAATGGGACATTGAATTTCAACCTCTGCATATTGGAGTGTTGCACAAAATGGAGGGAGAGGATAGCTAGAACACGACGTTAGTTAGGGATCGCCTCAGGAAGATGGCAAGCCATTGGATGGAACCACTGGCTGGCCAGCATTTATTGCCCATCCCTAGTTGCCTTTGGGAAGGTGGTGGTGAGCTGCCTTCTTGAATCGTTGCAGTCCACATGCTGTGGGTTGACCCACAATGCCGTTAGGGAGGGAATTCCAAGATTTTGACCCAGTGACTGTGAAGGAATGGCGATATATTTCCAAGTCAGGATGGTGAATGGCTTGGAGGGGAACTTGCCCGTGGTGGTGTTTCCATGTATATCCCATGTATCTTCATGATATAAGATTTCTCCCCTCCCCCACCAAACGTGCGGCAACCAACATTATCTTAGGAGTTGGGACTGAGCTGCCTCACAGCGCCAGGGACCCAAGATCGATTCTCGGCTTGGGCCACTGTCTATGTGGAGTTTGCACGTTCTCCCTATGTCTGCATTGGTTTCCTCCGGGTTCTCTGGTTTCCTCCCCAGTCCAGTGATGTGCAGGTTAGGTTGATTGGCCAAGCTAAATTGCACCTTTGTGTCCCAAGGTATGTAGGCTATGGGGATTAGCGGGGTAACTTTATGTGATTACGGGTATCGGGCCTGGGTTAGATGCTCAATCGGAGAGTCAGTGCAAACTCAATGGGCCAAATGGCCTCTTTCTGCACTGTAGGGATTCTATGATTCTAAGTTCAGCAAGCTGTCCAAAGAATCCATAATGTCCATCCATAGGATCCCTATAGTGCAGAAGGAGGCCATTCGGCCCATCGAGTCTGCACCGACCACAATCCCACCTAGGCCCTATTCCCGTAACCCCACATATTTACCCTGCCAATATTTACATAGCCAATCAACCTAACCCGCGCATCTTTGGACTGTGGGTGGAAACTGGAGCACCCAGAGGAAACCCATGCAGACACGGGGAGAATGTGCAAACTCCACACAAACAGTGACCTAAGGCCGGAATTGAACCCGGGTCCCTGGCGCTGTGAGGCAGCAGCGCTAACCACTGTGCCACCGTACCACCCTCACTGAATGAGGTGGGGAAATAGTCGGAAAGTTCAGTTGAGGAAAAAGCTGAAAGTTAAATCTGAAACAGGTGATACACTACAAGTTAACCCTTTAAAGGACAGCTGGCTCTGGGTCATGCTGTACCCTGTAGCCGAAGGCAACTTTCATCAACTCAGGGTTTAACACAGTTCTTCACAGCCAATGTTATGGGATTTAATTTATGCACCACAAACTCCCACAATTCACCAATGAAATAAGTGACTAGACCATTGCATTTTTAGGTGTTTCTTGAGGGACAAATTACACAACATAAGAACATAATATAAGAACTAGGTACAGGAGTAGGCAATTCGGCCCCTCAAACCTGCTTTGCCATTCAATACAATCATGGTTGATCTCATTTCGGTCTCATCTCCACCTTCCTGCCCGTTCCCATAATCCTTCATCCCACTATATTAAAAATCTATGCATCTTCTTAAATTTGTTTAATGTTTTGGTGTCCACCGTACTCTGGGATAGAGAATTCCACAGATTCATGATCCTTTGAGTGAAATAATTCCTCCTCATTTCTGTTTTAAATCTTCCACCCCTTAGCCTAAAACAATGGCCTCTCATTCTAGAATGTGTAACAAGGGGAAACATCCGCTCTACGTCTACCCTGTCAATCTCCTTTAGGATCTTATATATCTCAATCAGATCTCCTCTCATTCTTCTAAACAGCAATGAGTAGAGGTCTAAACTGCTCAATCTCTCTTCATGAGACAAATCCTTCCTCTCTGGAATCAATCTGGTGAATCTTCTCTGAACCACCTCTAATATATAGAATGGAATATCATGTTCCATTCCGCCACACTATCAGAAGGATGTGGAGCCTTTGGAGAAAAGATTTACCAGGATGTTGCCTGGTATGGAGGGCATTGGCTATGAGGAGAGGTTCTTACTGGAATGACGGAGGTTGAGGGGCAACCTGATAGAAATCTACAAGATCATGGACAGAGTGGATAGTCAGAAGCTTTTTCCCAAGGTGGAAGAGTCAACTACTAGGGGGCATAGGTTTAAGGTGCGAGGGGCAAGGTTTAAAGGAGATGTACGAGGCAAGTCTTTTACACAGAGGGAGGTGGATGCCTGGAACTCACTGCCAGGGGAAGTAGTGGAAGCAGATACGATAATGACTTTTAAGGGCGTCTTGACAAATACATGAATAAGATGGGAATAGAGGGATATGGTCCCTGGAAGTGTAGGAGGTTTTAGTTCAGACGGGCAGCATGGTCGGTGCAGGCTTGTAGGACTGAGGTCTGTTCCTGTGCTGTAATTTTCTTTGTTCTTTGTTCTAATGCATTTAGATCCTTCCCCAAATAAGGGGGCCAAAACTGCGTGCAATACTCCAGATGCAGTCTCACCAATTCCCCTAATAGTTGGAACAACACTTACCTACTTTTATATTAGCAATGAATATTTCCCAGACATCGGGGACAACTACTCTGTCCATTGAAATAGTACCGTGGGAATCCTTACATCCACCTGAGAGGGCAGATGGGGCCTTAGTTAGACATTTTTTTAATGGAAAATGCTAATGGTACTAAAAATGGTCTCTTAAGTTGGGGCCTGGGCATCGCTGGCTGCCCAGCATTTATTGCCCATCCCTAGTCACCCTTGCACTGAGTGGCTTGCTAGGCCATTTCAGAGGGCAGTTGAGTGTCAACCACATTGCTGTGGCTCTGGAGTCACATGTAGGCCAGACCAAGTGAGGACAGTAGATTTCCTTCTCTAAAGGACATTAGTGAATCTCGTCCAAAAGACAGCACCTCTGCCAATGCAACACTCCTATGGTACTGCTCCAGGAGTGTCAGCCTGGATTTGGAGCTCAAGTCTCTAGAACCATCTGACTCAAGAAGCAAGAGAACTGTTACTGAGCCATACGTTCTGCCGAACAGCACTAGCATTTGGTCGCTGCAGCGAGTGAGGGCGCCCGATTTAAATACTTTTCTTGAGGTTTCTGACCATCTCGAGGTCTCCTCCAAAATCAAGTCAGATGGCCAGTGTGTGGTAGTTTAAAAATAGTTTGGTGTCTACGCGACTCGCTGACTTACAGCACAAAGGGGAGAGACGGGCAGCCATAACTCACCTCTATGAGTCTTCCAAAAAGCAAAGGAAGATCATTTTTTTCACACTACTCCACACTCTTTAAATTATATTACAAAATCAATAAAATTAAGATGAAAGCTGCTTCCTAACTGAGGAAGTGATTAGCTCATCAACTTGCTTGTGTGAAATTCCGTTATTCCTCATTATGACTAAAGGTTTGATCCAGTTCCTGACTTCATTAAAATATCGGGCAGGGGAATTGCACACAGATTGTTTGTTAATATTATTGCACAGTAAATAGAATCAGAGAACGGTTACAGCATAGAAGGAGGCCATTCAGCCCATCTTGTCTACAAGAGCTATTCCCTTGCTGTCACTCCCCTGCCTTTTCCACATCTCCCTGCAAACCCTTCTTCTTCAGATAATGATCCAATTCCCATTTGAATGCCATGATTGAATCTGTCACCACTACACTCTCAGGCAGACCCTTTCAGATCCCAACCCCTTGCTGTGTTAAAATTCTTTCCTTCATGTCACCACTGTTTCTTTTGGCAATCACCATATATCTCTGCCGGTCTCTTTCTCAATCCTTCCTTCAACGGGGACAGTTTTTCCTTATCTGCTCGCCTCTAGGCAAGTTTCCCAGTGGGGATGTCACAGGAATCAGCAACTCCACTCAGGATGGCGCCGGAGTGAGGCAACATCTTGCGAGCTGTGCCCAGCATAACTTCTAATTCTATCTTTTACTCTCGTTCTGTGCTTCTAAAACTTTATTCTTACTCTTTTAAACTCTCGAACAATGCTACACCCTCGCTATGACTGTAACACTACATTCCGCATCCTTTCCTTTTCTTCTCGACGAACAGTATGTTTTGTCAGAGTGGATAGTCAGAAGCTTTTTCCCAGGGTGGAAGAGTCAATTACTAGGGGGCAAGGTTTAAAGGAGATGTACGAGGCAAGTTTTTTACACAAAGGGTGGTGGGTGCCTGGAACTCGCTTTCGGGGGAAGTAGTGGAAGCGGATACGATAGTGACTTTTAAAGGCCATCTTGACAAATACATGAATAGGATGGGAATAGAGGCTTATGGTCCCCGGAAGAGTAGGGGGTTTTAGTTCACATGTGCAGCATGGTCAGTGCATGGCCAGAGCAGAAGGGCCTGTTTCTATGCTGCAATTTTCTTTGATCTTTCGTCTTTCATTCCTTGTCTGTGTAGCATGCAAGAAACAATAGTTTTCACTGTATACTACTACATATGACAATAATAAATCAAATCAAATCAAACTCTACAGAGGCAAATAGGCAAGTAAGGCCCCAACTTAAGAGACCATTTTTATTACCCATCAGCATTTTCCAAGTTTTTGTCTCTAGATCCGGAGGCTGGCAGCTACTTGGGGGCATTCTCTCGGTGGCAGGGTCACTGGTGCCCCCTTTCATTGGCACAACAAAGGAGTCACAAGTACGAAAAGGCCACCACCCTGACCAAATCCTGTGGGTGGGACTTCCCCTCCACACTGATGGCTCTGATTAATGTGGACCTTCTTTCATTTAAAACCTTTGGCAGGCTTCTGAGAAACCCTCCTTCTTATTCATTTGTGGGGAATGGGCGTCTCTGGCTGGCCAACATTTATTGCCCATCCCTAGTTTCCCTTGGAGGGCAGTTGAGAGTCAACCACATTGCTGTGGCTTTAGAATCACATGTAGACGAGGCCAGTTAAGGACGGCAGATTTCCTTCCCTAAAGGACATTAGTGAACCAGATGGGTTTTTCCAACAATCGACACTGGTTTCATGGTCATCAGTAGATTCTTAATTCCAGATATTTTTTATTGAATTCAAATTCCACCATCTGCCGTGGCAGGATTTGAACCCGGGTCCCCAGAACATGAGCTGAGTTTCTGGATTAATAGTCTAGCGATAATACTGGATTAATAGTTTAGCGATAATACCACTAGGCCATTACCTCCATATCCCCTTAGCAACGCCCGACACTGCTGGGCAGCCAGGGCTACAGTCTCTCTCATTGGGCCTCCAACCGCAGGAACCCACCCAGGTCCTTCTTTGAATGGCGAAGGCAAAGGAAGCCAATTAGGGGCTTGCCTCACATAAAGCTATGCCAGTAAGTGCCATGGCAACAAGCACGGGCTTGTGTTACACATACTGGCCACAACCATCATGAGCCTGATGCCTGAGGGAACATTCAGCCCAATTTTACCGCCCGTCGACCTCTGGGGTGGAGATACAAATGGCCCCTTCTATGATGAGCCCATGGCAAATGAGATTATCAGAACTGTGATGAACATGTGAATCTTTGTCTTCAGCCAGCTGTAGCCTCTTCCTCAAGGGCTGAATCCAACAAGTTCAATTGAACATTTCAGGCTTAAAGTTAATGCTCCCTTGGTAAACAGAGAAAGCACATTGCAGATAGGTACCTGCAGGGGACACAGGACTTCTGTAATTGCCAATCCTGCTGCCCACAGTGCAAAGTCCCATTACAAGAGAAAGCAGTTTTTTATTGCATCTGGGAAAGGTTCAGTTCTGATGAAGTGGCGCAGGTTAATGACTTCCTCTAGACTGCACGTGACACTAGGAAGAAGGACAGAGAGAACTCCCTGTGTGAAAGGGACGAGATTAACTAAATCACCGCAATTCTCATTTAATTCCAAAGAGTTTTGAACGATTTGGACAGTAAAATGTATTAAAGGGAAAGCTAGATCAGGGCACAGAGAATGATGCAGAAGGTGGCCATTTGTTCAATTGTCCCCGTTGGTAGAACTCACTAATTAGTCCTGCTGTCTTGCACTGCCCCATAGCTCTGTAAATCTCTCCTGTCCACATATTTATCCCCTTCTCTTTATTCTCTTTTAAAAGTTGCTATTGAATTTGCTTCCTCTTACAGGTCAGGTCAGATCAGAACAAGTCACTGAATAAAAATAACAGGGGAGATTGTATTGGCCTCGGGAGCTTGGCTGAGAGGCGGGGTTGGTAAAATGCCAAGGAGAGACATTGAGCCATTGTCCCAGAGATGGGATCAGTCACCTGCTGACCAGAGGCACATTTCATAGAATCATAGAATCACTACAGTATAGAAGAAGGCCATTCGGCCCATCGAGTCTGTAGCAACTAAAATTTTATACAGCTGTAACATAACTTGCCAACTATTGTACTCATGCCCCGGCCAATGATGTACATATGTGTGTATGCTGTGTGTATGTATGCTGTATGCCTTCTTGACCACCTTAACCACCGTGTTGATACTTACAAGGATCCATGGGCCTGCACGCCCAGATCCCTTTGTATGTTAATACTCCTTAGGGTTCTGTCATTTACTATATAATTCACACCCAAATTTGACCCTCCAAAATGGGAGGAAAGCATACAGCAGAAGGTTCTGCTGATAAGGTTAGACAAAAGGAGATGGGAGGAAAAGTTGACGTGAAAACTAGTGTGGAGCAAAATGACCCTGTTCCTAATTCTATATCATTCACCATTCCCAGCATGAAATGCTTAGAGTATTCTCCCGAATATGAACCCTCCAAAAAGAAGGTGGGCATTATAGAAATGTTAACGTAGATTTACCTCTGTCTAGACACAACTCTCCTGCACCGGGCCATTTACATTTCTCAGAACTGTAGTCACTGGGAGGAGGGTTCTGCTTAAAACTCGTTAACCTGCCTATTCAACCTGGGATCCCCATATGACCTGCCTCATATATAACATGCTTCACAACACCAACTGGTTTAAAATGCTTCACAGCTAATGAACTACTTTTAGAGTGTAATTACCAGTGTAACTTTGCAAGCTAATGTGTGCACAGCAAGCTCCCACAAATAGCGATATGATAATGACCGGATAATCTTCGGGGTTTTTTTGTGATGCTCATTGAGGAATAAATATTGATGTGGAGATGCCGGCGTTGGACTGGGGTGAACACAGGAAGAAGTCTCACAACACCAGGTTAAACCAGGATGCCATCGTCTCACGTGAGAACACCATCTACCAGGTACACGGTACCTACTCTTGCAACTCGGCCAACATTGTCTACCTGATATGCTGCAGGAAAGGATGTCCCGGGGCATGGTACATTGGGGAAACCATGCAGACGCTACGACAATGGATGAATGAACACCGCTCGACAATTACCAGGCAAGACTGTTCTCTTCCTGTGGGGGAGCACTTCAGCAGTCATGGGCATTCAGCCTTGGATCTTCAGGTAAGCGTTCTCCAAGGCGGCCTTCACGACACACGACAGCGCAGAGTCGCTGAGCAGAAACTGATAGCCAAGTTCCGCACACATGAGGACGGCCTAAACCGGGATGTTGGATTTATGTCACAGTATCTGTAACCCCCACAGTTTGCCTCCTGGGCTTGCAGAATCTCACTAGCTGTCCTGGCTGGAGACAATACACATCTCTTTAACCTGTGTTTAATGCTCCCTCCCCACACATTGGCTGTACCTTTAAGACCTGGCTGGCTCTAGGGATTCGCAGTCTAATCAGTATTCTGTAACTTGATTTCTGTGTCTCTGTGCACTGTTTGAGAGCACATTTCCACTCCATCTGACGAAGGAGCAGCGCTCCGAAAGCTTATGGTATTTGCTACCAAATAAACCTGTTGGACTTTAACCTGGTGTTGTGAGACTTCTTCCTGAATAAATATTGGCCAGGCCACCAGGGTGGTATGGTGGCACAGTGGTTAGCACTACTGCCTCACAGTGACATGGGCTATGGAAAGACATATGGTCCATGAACAGAACCCGGCTTCAATTCCCGGCTTGGGTCACTGTCTGTGTGGAGTTTACACGTTCTCACCATGTCTGTGTGGGTTTCCTCCAGGTGCTCCGGTTTCCTCCCACAGTCCAAAGATGGGCACAGTAAGAAGTCTCACAACACCAGTTAAAGGCCAACAGGTTTATTTGGAATCACAAGTTTTGGGAGCGCTGTTCCTTCCTCACATGAGGACTCATGATTCCAAATACACCTGTTCGTCTTTAACCTGGTGTTGTGAGACTTCTTACTGTGCCCATCCCAGTCCAACGCCGGCATCTCCACATCAGTCCAAAGATATGCGGGTTAGGTGTATTGGCCATGCTAAATTGCCCCTTAGTGTCATGGGGATTAGCAGGGTAAATATGTGGGGATAGGGCCTGGGTAGGATTGTTGTTAGTGCAAGCTGGATGGGCTGAATGGCCTCTTTCTGTACTATAGGGATTCTATAAACTCCGCTGCTCTCCTTTGATTTTGTCCTTTGGGATCACTTACGGTCACCTAAGAGGGGCAGATGGGGACTCAGCTTAACACCTTGACCCCAAGGTGACACCTCCGACAGTGCAGAGCTGGGATCTCAGCATTGATTTTTATGCTCAAGGTCGAGAATGGGATTTAAACCTAGAACCTTGTGATTCAAAGCAAGAATACTAACATTGTCTGTGGGCCAATGGTTCGGTCATTGCAGGAACTTTCTTCAGGTGCATCAGTACTGTGGCACCGGAGCAAGTCTGGCAAATTCAGACAGGAGGATGGAGCCCCCAATGTTTAACCAGAATTTTTAAAAATTCTTTCATCAGACCATAAGAAATATAAACAGGAACAGACCGTTCAGCCCCTTGAGCCCGCTCGACCAATAGGACTTGTAACCCTTGATTCCCTTACTGATCAAAAATCCATCTATCTCAGGCTTAAATATACACAAGGACTCTGAGGCAAGGAGTTCCAAAGACCCACAACCCTCTGAGAGAAGAAAATCCTCCCCATCTCAGTCTTAGATTGGCCTTTATTCTGAGACAATGTCCTCTGATCCTAGACTAAAGTAAAAGTAAAGTTTAATTATTCGTCACAAGTAAGGCTTACATTAACACTGCAATTAAGTTACTGCGAAATTCCCCAAGGTGCCACATTCCGGCACCTTTTCGGGTCAATGCACCTAACCAGCACATCTTTCGGACTGTGGGAGGAAATTGGAGCACTCGGAGGAAACCCACGCAGACACGGGGAGAACGTGCAAGCTCCACACAGACAGTGACCCAAGCCGGGAATCGAACCCGAGTCCCTGGCGCTGTGAGGCAGAAGTGTTAACAACTGTGCCACCGTGCTGCCCCTCCCAAGACTCTCCCATGAGGGGAAACATCCTCTCAGCACTTACTCTGTCAAACCCCTTAAGAATCCTATATGTTTCAATGAGATCACCTCTCATTCTTCTAAAACCCAATAAATTCATGGGATGTGGGCATCGCTGGTCAGGTCCAACATTTTTTACCTATCCCTAATTGCCCTTGAACTGAGTGGCTACTTGGCCGCTTTAGAGTCAACCACGATGCTGTTAGTCTGGAGTCACATGCAGTCAGAATAACAGAGTTCCTTCCCCAAAAGAGAATTAGTGAATCAAACGGTTTGCTTGTGGCAATGAGTGATAGTTTTATCATCGCCATTACTGAGACTAAACTGAATTTAAATTCCATCAGCTGCTATGGTGGGATTTGAACCCATGTCTTCGGAGAATTAGCCTGGGCCTCTGGATTAGCTGATGCAGTGACCACTACATTATTACTACTACACCAAGAGAAATTCAGGATTTGATTCGAGAGACTAGGGCAGCTGCAATTATTCTCCTTAAAGTAGAGAATCTGAAGGGAGTTTGAATCCAGATGTTCAAAATGACAAATGCTTTTGTTTGAGAACACAAGGGCAAAAGAGTTTCCAACTGGCAAGAGAATCAGTAACTAGGGGACACTGATTGAAGATATTCGGAAAAAGAACCATAAGTGAGACCCCAAGAATGTTCTTTCTTGAAAACACGGCCAAAATGAAGGAAAGATGAAAAGTCCGGCTGCTATGAATCCTGAAGGGAAGACGGAGATAATGATGTTCCCCGTAAAGTTGTTTGGTAACATCATCTCTTACTGATGTGGCATTTCACCGGGTGCAAAGTGGTAGCATATTTACCCTCTGACACTGCACTTCAAAAGCAAACACACTTTATATGAAGCATTTCAGATGTTTTAGAGTTGTGTGGAGAAGGAAAGAAAGAGTTTATGGCCACTTTGATGATGTTAGTTGTGAAGTACTTTGGGACATCTTAAGTACTTATCAAGTAGTGCAGTTATTGTTGTAATGTGGAGAAAGGTAGCAAGGCCATAAGTGAAAGCTTTGGTTTTTCTGATGTTGATTGAGGGCGGCACAGTGGTTAGCACTGCTGCTTCACAGCTCCAGGGACCTGGGTTCGATTCCTGGCTTGGGTCACTGTCTGTGTGGAGTTTGCACATTCTCCTCGTGTCTGCGTGGGTTTCCTCCCGGTGCTCCGGTTTCCTCCCACAGTCCAAAGATGTGCGGGTTAGGTCGATTGGCCATGCTAAAAATTGCCCTTAGTGTCCTGAGATGCGTAGGTTAGAGGGATTAGTGGGTAAATATGTAGGGATATGGGGGTAGGGCCTGGGTGGGATTGTAGTCAGTGCAGACTCGATGGGCCGAATGGCCTCTTTCTGTACTGTAGGGTTTCTATGATTTCTGTGATAAATATTGGCCAGGGCATCAGGAATAACTGGCCTAGTCTTCATCGGAATACTGCCATGGAATCCTTTAATGTTTCATCCAAAAGGACAGACACGACCTCAGTTTCAGATCTCAACCAAAGCATCTCTGTGCAACACTACCTCAGTGTTTTATTGGATTCATGGGATATGGGCATCGCTGACTGGGTGAATAAAATTTGTCCACCTCTAATTGCCCTTGAATTGAATGATTTGCTAGGTCCAAAGATGTGCGAGTTAGGTTGATTGGCCATATCAAATTGCCCCTTAGTGTCAGGGGGGATTAGCAGGGTAAATATGTGGGGTTGCGGGGATAGGGCCTGTTGTCAGTGCAGGCTCGATGGGCCAACTGGCCTCCTTCTGCACTCTAAGGATTCTATGATTCAAGCAGTCAACTACATTGCTGTGGACCTGGAGTCACATTCCCTCTCCTGGGTAATGAGTTTTTGAATAATCATCATTAGATTTTGAACTTCAGATTTTTATTTAACTCAAATTGCACCATTGGCCATGATGGGATTTGAACCCAAGGCCCTCAGAGTCACTGAATTACAAGTCCAGCCACAATATCACTGCACCACTGCACCTCCCTGCTGAAGTGTTAGTCAGATGATTAGCTCAAGTCTCTTGCGTGGGGCTTGGACTCACAGCCTTCTGACTCAGAGGTGGGAATGCTGGAAAAGGAATAGCAATATTAGCAGTTTCTATCATTTCTATCTTTATTTTTAACAAATCCATCAAGTAAAAATCACTTGTGTGATGAATGATATGCAGCTTGAAAGCTGCAAATTGCATTTGGTCCCAACAAAGTTCACAGTTAAAACTGAGTCATTTTACAGAGTGCGGCTGGGAGGTATTGTTGTAAACTGACTTTGAAACAGCATGCAGAGGAATTTCTCTTCACTCTGACATTAGTGATTCTCACACTGCCTCCTCACTGAGCCAAGCTCTTTAGTCCTGAATAAAGGACCGTCGGCAAGATGCACTTCAGGAATTCACCAAGGCTCCTTAGACAGCACCTCCCAAACCCATGACCACTTCCAGCTAGAAGGACAAAGGCAGCAGATACATGGGAACACCACCACCTGGAGGTTCCCCTCCAAGCTGCTCATCACCCTGATTTGAAAGTATATCGTCGTTCCTTCACTGTCACTGGGTCTTGGTGAATTGCTGCAGTGCATCCTGTAGATAGCACACACTGCTGCGACTGAGCGTTGGTGGTGGAGGGAGTGAATGTTTGTAGATTTGGTGCCAATCAAGCGGGCCGCTTTGTTCTGGATGGTGTCGAGCTTCTTGAGTGTTGCTGGAGCTGCACCCATCCAGGCAAGTGGGGAGTATTCCATCACACTCCTGACCTGTGCCTTGTAGATGGTGGACAGGCTTTGGGGAGTCAGGAGGTGAGTTACTCGCCGCAGTATTCCTAGCCTCTGACCTGCTCTTGTAGCCACTGTGTTTATGTGGTGAGTCTAGTTGAGTTTCTGGTCAATGGTAACCCCAAGGATGGTGACAGTGGGGGTTCAGTGATGGTTACACCATTGAATGTCAAGGGGCGGTGGTTAGAGTGTCTCTTATTGGTGATGATCATTGCCTGGCATTTGTGTAGCGCGAATGTTGCTTGCCACTTGTCAGCCCAAGCCTGGATATTGGCCTGATAAAGGTTCGAAGAACAAAGAACAAAGAACAAAGAACAGTACAGCACAGGAAACAGGCCCTTCAGCCCTCCAAGCCTGTGCCGCTCCTTGGTCCAACTAGACCAATCGTTTGTATCCCTCCATTCCCAGGCTGCTCATGTGACTATCCAGGTAAGTCTTAAACGATGTCAGCGTGTCTGCCTCCACCACCCTACTTGGCAGCGCATTCCAGGCCCCCACCACCCTCTGTGTAAAAAACATCCCTCTAACATCTGAGTTATGGTTATACTTCGCCCTCTCACCTTGAGCCCGTGACCCCTTGTGATCGTCACTTCTGATCTGGGAAAAAGCTTCCCACCGTTCACCCTATCTATCCCCTTCATAATCTTGTACACCTCTATTAGATCTCCCCTCATTCTCCGTCTTTCCAGGGAGAACAACCCCAGTTTACCCAATCTCTCCTCATAATTCAGAGACAGAGAGGCTATAGTGAGCGAGGGAAGCAAATAAATTTAAATGGCCAATCTCATATTTAAAATTTATCTGCGAGTGTCACAAGTAGGCTTACATTAACACTGCAATTAAGTTACTGTGAAAATCCCCTAGTCGCCACACTCCGGCACCTGTTCGGGTACTCTGAAGGAGAATTTAGCATGGCCAATGCACCTATCCAGCACGTCTTTGCACTGTGGAAGGAAACCAGAGCACCCGGAGGAAACCGACGCAGACACGGGGAGAACGTGCTGACACCACACAGACAGTGACCCAAGCCGGGAATTGAACTCGAGTCCCTGGCATTGTGAGGCAGCAGTGCTAACCACTGTCCACCGTGCTGCCCACAAAGAGGTGATCCGAACACCTCTGACAGCAGACAATCTTGGTTGTTCTCAATTCATATATCATACCCTCTCCCTCTTGCTCTTTGTCTCCACTTTGTTGCTCAGTTATTTGACAGAAATACTCTTGTGAATTGGATCTCCCGCTGGATTCTCCATCCCCCTCCGGTGGTCCCACTGCCTGAAAATGGGGCCGTAAATCCCATCCCCCTCTTTGTTTTCAAGTCCTTCCATGGTCTCTCCCCTCCCTATCTCTTTAGCCTCCACCAGTTCCTACAACTCCCTGAGGTCCGTGAAACTCCTTCAATTCTGGTCCCTTGCTCATCCTCGACTTCAAGTGCTCCAGTAATTGGAACGCTCTGAAATTCCTTCTCGAAACTCTCCCTCTCTCCCTCACTTCAGGATGCACCTTAAACCCTAGCTCTCTGGCCAATATTTAGGACACGTGTCTTAATAACTCCCAAAGTTGCTCATTGGTGGCACAGTGGTTAGCACTGCTGCCTCACAGCGCCAGGGACCCAGGTTTGATTCTTGGCTTGGGTCACTGTCTGTGTGGAGTTTGCACGTTCTCCCCATGTCTGCGTGGGTTTCCGCTGGGTCCTCCGGTTTCCTCCCACACTCCAAAGATGTGCGGGTTAGGTTGACTGACCATGCTAAATTTCCCCTTTGTGTCAGGGGGACTAGCTAGGGTAAATATGTGGGGTTAAGGGGATAGGGCCTGGGTGGGAATGTGGCCGGTGCAGATTCGATGGGCTGAATAGGCTCCTTCTGCACTGTAGGATTCTACGTTGTCAATTTTTGTTTCTTCTCTCACCCATGAAGGGCCTCAGGGCATTTTTTACCATGTTAAAAATTTACTATATAAATGCAAGGTGCTGCAATACTTTACCACAGGAATTCACAGATATCTTGGGATGTTAGTGGAATATTAGGTAGTAGCTTTGACTAAATATCACATCATTGCTTGAAGGGCAGCAAGGGTGATGGATCAGAGCAGGCCAGTGTAGGACAAGCTCTCTCAGAAGTGGAAAGGCAGTAAAGGTAATGATGATATTGATAGAGGTGAGTATCACTTGTCGAGATCAATGCTACACTTATTGATTGAACTTTTGCATCCTGAGATTTGTCTTTCTCTTTGGTTCAGAAATACATCTAAACATGGAAAGCCGAGAGGCAGATGGGTGTAGTGGCATGCTCCCTCTTATAGTCATAGAAATCACAGAAACCCTACAGTGCAGAAGGAGGCCATTCAGCCCATCGAGTCTGCACCTACAACAATCCCACTCCAGGCCCAATCCCCACAACCCCACACATTTACCTGGCTAAATCCCTCGAACCTACACATCCTGGGATACTAAGGGGCAATTTACCATGGCCAATCAACCTAACCCGCACTTCTTTGGAGTGTGAGAGCAAACTGGAGCAAACTCCACACAGACAGTGACCCAAGCCAGGAATCGAACCCAGGTCCCTGGAGCTGTGAGACAGCAGTGCTAACCACTGTGCCTCCGTGCCGCCCATGTCATGGCATGAAAGTGACACCTCATCAGAAATGCGATCAATAACTTTGTTTCTTAAAGATTTAAAGTTTATTTATTAGTGTCTCAAGTCAGCTTGCATTAACGCTGCAATGAAGTTACTGTGAAAATCCCCTAGTCGCCACACTCCAGCACCTGTTCGGGTACACTGAGGGAGAATTTATCATGGCCAATGCACCTAACCAGCACGTCTTTCTGACTGTGGGAGCAGAACTAACCCTGCCACCCTAAGCTTGTATAGGACACTAGAAGCTAAATTTTCTGGTCCAACAAATTGTTGGTGCGATGAGTGCAAGACAAAAGCTTCGACAATATAACTCTTTTTGATCAATACTACATTCTGTACAGTCACGCGACTGAGAACACCTGGGGGGGTTAGCCGAGGATCAGATAGATGAGAGTGAGAATGAAAGAAACATTCTTCAGAAAATTTCAAGCGATTATAAAGAGATCTTCCTCTGAAATATAACAACCTGTCCTTATGGGAAAATGAAACAATAAATCAATAATCATATAATGACAGAAATGGGAAACTATTCTTATAAGCAGAGGCTTGAGGTACTGGAACTATGTCCACTGAAGCAGGAAGGAAACTTAATAGAGGCTTCTTTTTAAAAATATGAAGAATTGTGATGGATGAATAGGGGAGGATTATTTCCCCTTGGTCAGGGAGACAGGAATGAGGGGGTCATCAATTTAAAATTGTCACTGGGACAGATGTCCAGCTAAGTTCCTTCATATGGATATTAATGGAGTTAGATGGCTTTGTCACGGGAGTGGTTCAGGGAGAGACGGCTGCATCTTTCAATGAGAAACAGGAAAAGCATTGTTGAAAGTGAGGAAGGATTGCCACAATTTGTGGAGAAAATCCACTGCTATCACTTTCTTAATGCAACTGGAGTTTTGGACTATAAATAAATGTTCTGCCAATGTTTGCTGTCGCTGTATCACAATATCCAAGAACTCCATCCCTAACAGCACGGTGGATGTTCCTACACCACATGGACTACAGCAGTTTAAGGAGGCGACTCACCACCACCTTCTCCAGGCAATAAATGCTGGCCCAGTCATTTCCACATTCTGTGAAAGATGTGAAAAATAAATCACTCATGCACCATGGCGAGCACTGCTGCCTCACAATGCCAGGGACCCGGGTTCAATTCCGGCCTCGGGCCATTGTCTGTGTGGAGTCTGCACCTTCTCCCCGCGTCTGCGTGGGTTTCCTCCGGGCGCTCCAGTTTCCTACCACAGCCCAAAGATGTGAGGGTTATGTTGATTGGCCACGCTAAATTAACCCTTAGTGTCAGGGGGAAGCAGAGTAACCTGTGGGGCTAAGGGGATTGGGCATGGATGGGATTGTGGTCGATCCCGACTCGATGGACCAAATGACCTTCTTCTGCACTGTATTGATTCTATGAACAACTATTTAAAACAATGTAGATTGGGAAAGAGAAGCTCATCGGGATCAATTTTGCTCCAGCAAAGAGCTGGCACTCAATCAATTGACAACTTTCTCTGCTGTAAACATTGATAAAAATTCAGATGTCACAAAGGGATAGCGATTGGAACACTTTGCTCCAATTTTGCGGTATAAAACAGGCGCCACAAAGTCTAATCTAAGGGAGCACCATCCTGTGCCCTAAGGACACTATGATTCAGCCTTCATTTTGTACAGGAGAAATGGAAATTAGAACATAGAATAGTACAGCTCAGGAACAGGCCCTTTGGCCCACAATGTTGAGCCGAACATGACACCAACTTAAACTAATCCCTTTTGCCCACCCTTGGTCCATATCCCTCTATCCCCGACATATTCATGTGCTTATCTAAAAGCCCCTTAAACGCCTCTATCGTATCCGCCTCCACCACCAACCCTGGCAGCGGGTTCCAGACACCTACCACTCTTTGGGCCCGATTTTGTCAACATGTTGTGCCCGTTTTCGGGTGCGAAAACTTGGTAAAGTCGGGTGTGAGATGAGTAGCGCCATCCGCACCCACCTCTGTGCTAATTCCCCCTTTACCGAGACCCGAAAATGGCCGCGATTGGGACCACGCCCGAAACGGGCACGACGGACATTTGAATGCATTTACATTGAACTAATGGGCTGCACGCCCAACTTTACCAGCACTTCCCCCTTTACCACCGCGTTTGCCAATTGGGAATCAGCGTGAAACAGACATGCTTCATAAAAGTCCGATTCGGTTGCTCCATCAGTGAGGGTTAGTGAGGAGGTAAGTGTATAGCGTCCGACGGCTCTCTGCTACTCACGGGTGTCATGTTGTGGCGGCCATTTTCTGTCTCGGGTCGGTGGCAGTTCTGCAAGTGTGTGGGGGGGTGGGGTGGGGGGGGCTGCTGCTCTGCAGGGTCTCCGATGTCCGACTTGCAGCATGGACCCGAGTCTCAGCAATGACCTCAGGTCTTGCGGTGCTGCTGGGTCCTCGTGCACTCAGCGCACTTCCAGCTGAAGGATGTGCACAAAGCCCTTGCAAATAGCACTGCTGCAGCCTCTCAACTTTGCAAGGAGCTGTGATTCTGGGGAACATGTGGCTGGGGGAATTGGGGGAGCTGTGATTCTGGGGAACATGTGGCTGGGGGAATTGGGGGAGCTGTGATTCTGGGGAACATGTGGCTGGGGGAATTGGGGGGGCTGTGATTGTGGGGAGCATGTGGCTGGGGGAATTGGGGGGGCTGTGATTGTGGGGAGCATGTGGCTGGTGGAATTGGGGGGGTGGTTGTGATTGTGAGGATCATGTGGTGTTTTCCCGTGGGTTTCCTCCGGGTGCTCTGGTTTCCTCCCACAGCCCAAAGATGTGCGGGTTAGGTTGATTGGCCATGCTAAATTGCCCCTTAGTGTCATGGAATGTGTATGTTAGAGGGATTAGTGTGGTAAACATGTGGGGTTACGGGGATAGGGCCTAGATGGCATTGTTGTTGGTGCAGACACGATGGGCCGAATGGCCTCCTTCTGCTCTGTCGGTATTCTATGGTATTCAAGTAACCTCACAGGAGGATCTATTAGAGATTTCCCATGGAACTCATGGAGGGTTATCACAATCTGTTAAAGTTGTATGTGACTAGGATGCTACCGGGAACTTGCTGGTTTGAGTTATAAGGAGAGGCTGGATAGACTGGGACTTTTTTCTCTGGAGCGCAGGAGGCTTAGGGGTGATCTTATAGAGATCTATAAAATAATGAGGGGCATAGATCAGCTGGATAGTCAATATCTTTTCCCAAAGTTAGGGGAATCTAAAACTAGAGGGCACAGGTTTAAGGTGAGAGGGGAGAGATACAAAAGGGTCCAGAGAGGCAATCTTTTTCACACAAAGGGTGGTGAATGTCTGGAACAAGCTGCCAGAGGTAGTAGTAGAGGCGGGTACAATTTTGCCTTTTAAAAAGCGTTTAGACAGTTTCATGGGTAAGATGGGTAGAGAGGGATATGGGCCAAACACTGGCAATTGGGACTAAATTAGGGGTTAAAAAAAAGGGCGGCATGGACAAGTTGTGCCGAAGGGCCTGTTTCCATGCTGTAAACCTCTCTGATTCTATAACTCTATGACCTAACCGCAAAGCATGATGGTTAAGTTCAATCGAACATTTTGTACATGTGGTATGAAATTTTGAGAATCCACAGTTAATTCAATTAATGCAAAACTTTACCGGAAATGTTTTAAACTGTGGATAACCTTAGGGAAATTCCTAACCCTTTATCCAAAAACTGTAAACATACCCTATCTGGCGAAGTGATGTAGACATGATGTAGAAATGCCAGCGTTGGACTGGGGTAAACACAGTAAGGAGTCTAACAACACCAGGTTAAAGTCCAACAGGTTTATTTGGTAGCAAACGCCACTAGCTTTCGGAGCGCTGCTCCTTCAAGTGATGTAGAAACAGACTCTGCGCACATTAACTCTCTTAAACTGCCATTGTTGGGTAAGTGACCACAGAACTGCAGCAGCAGGAGAGGTGACCTTGCAGTCAAGAGCTTTGAAAGACAAAAGACATGAGTTGCGCAGAGTCAACAGTATCAAGGAAGTGTCAGACTGAAGCCCCAGCAAGCAAATAGGTCATTATGACCTTTCGGGTGATCAGACAAGGAGTTTGATGTAATATGGCACAGACCCAGGCTGGGAAAAATGTAACAGAAATGTGCAGTGGAATAATTTTCTGAAGAAACAAAGCATGCATCCTCAAGAAAGAGAGAAGACAGAAGGAGGGGGTGGGGATGACCCGGATAGAGGGGAAGTTGCCCCACCAGGATCAAGGATTCCCCATGTCAGTGGGTGTAACGGGGGAAGGGGGTGGGATCTTTGATTTTACATTTTGTTTTGATGGATCGGGGTGCACCGATCTCTGAAAGGCCAAGTGGGCTCTTTCGGAGTCTGATCCACCAGCGTAACAGTGTGGGATCTTCCTCCAGCACTTGTCTTTTCCATGTGTTTAGAAACTGGGTGGGAAAAGCTGGCAGCGCAGCCAGCGGGCTACACACCGCTCCACCTGCCTGAGACATCCCTTCGAAAAAAAAATCAGGTACCCATTGAACACTTGTCCTGATTCTTAGTTTATATCTAAAATTGTCCCATCCACACAAACAATAAAAGTGAGGGGAGGCGATGGCCTAGTGGTATTATCGCTAGATTATTAATCCAGAAACTCTGCTAATGTTCTGGGGACCCGGGTTTGAATCCCACCATAGTAGTTGGTGGAATTTGAATTCAATAAAAAATATCTGGAATTAAGAATCTACAGGCACAGGCTTGAAGGGCCTGTTCCTGTGCTGAACCTTTCATTGTATTGATGACAATGAGTTTGCACTTTCTCCCCGTGTCTGCGTGGATTTCTTCTGGGTGCTCCACTTTCATCCCACACTCTAAAGATGTGCGGGTTAGGTTAATTGGCCATGCTGAATTGTCCCTTAGTGTCAAGAGGGCTAGCAGGGTAAATAAATGGGGTTACAGGGATAGGGCCTGGGTGGGGTTGTCGCCAGTGCAGGCTTGATGGGTCGAGTGGCCTCTTTCTGCACTGTAGGGATTCTATGATTCTATGAAACTGCACCTTGAATGCCTCAACTTTTCTTTGTACTGATGACCATGAGTTTGCACTTTCTCCCCGTGTCTGCGTGGGTTTCCTCCGGGTGCTCCGGTTTCCTCCCACACTCCAAAGATGTGCGGGTTCGGTTGACTGGCCATGCTAAATTAACCCTAGTGTCAGGGGGATTAGTAGGATAAATATGTGTGGCTATGGGGATAGGGTGGGATTGTGGCCGGAACAGACTCAATGGGCCAAATGGCCTCCTTCTGTACTGTAATGATTCTGTGACGGTTCAGGAAGTGCCTTCAAGATGCACAGTTGTGGCGCAATGTGTTCTGCTGAATGTTACATGTTGGCAAGGTTTTGACCTTCAGTGCAGGAGGACGAAGAGGAACAGAATTGGAGGAATGTGATGCACTTTACCACACGTGGTGGCTACACAAAGGTCACGAAAGGCAGGCAAGTCTTCCCTTCTGAACACACAGGCCACCTCTGCACTCGACTATTCTGGAATGCCAGCTGAGTTTAGAAATTCATCTCCTGCTTAGCAGTGGACACATGCAAGCTAAGGACAGGATAACAGAAATTCCTTAATGCCTGCTCTCATTCTAGGTTGGCCAGTTTTTTCCATTGGAAATCAATTCAGAAGCACTTAGGGAAATGAGGATGGAAGAGAGATGAACTGTGGTTAAAACCTTCCACAGCTAATCAAATGCAAGGTGGTGCCTGAAAATTGGAATCATTGAAAGCTCCTCCAGTTTATCTTGAAGGAACGCCCGAGTGCATTATTCCAGGGGTTACGGGCTTAACAAGTGCTCCTGGAGCATTTAATTAGAGCAAAGGTAAATAAATCCAAACAAAGGATCTATGTCCGTAACACACACAATTCTCTCAGGAACATTGCTGCAGGGTCTGGATCATCATCCAGGGTCTGGCAACAACTTACTTTTCTTTTGATTAAACTTCTTTTTAAATCACTTCTGTTAATACATACCTTCTTTGCAAGTTAGGTTAGGTTGATTGGCCATGCCAAATTGCCTCTTAGTGTCCCGGGATGCGTAGGTTAGAGGGATTAGTGGGGAAATATGTGGGGTTATGGGGATGGGGCCTGGGTGGGATTGTGGTCGGTCCAGACTCGATGGGCTGAATGTCCTCCTTCTGCACTGTAGAGATTCTATGATTCTATGATTCTAAGCCTAAAACAAACAGGTATACTGCATTAAGATAGCATACAATGTTTAAGTTTAAGTTTATTTATTAGTGTCACAAGTAGGCTTACACTGACACTGTGATGAAGTTACTGTAAAATTCCCCTCGTCGCCACACTCCGGCGCCTGTTCGGGTACAACTGAGGGAGAATTTAGCATGGCCAATGCACCTAACCAGCACGTCTTTCAGATTGTGGGAGGAAACTGGAACACCAGTGGTCCTAACAATATGTCAGCGCTCCCTGGTGTATGCATATATGTATACGCAAGGGCTCCCCAGTGTAAGTGTATAGCGTCCAATGACTCTCTGCTACTCACGGGTGCCCTGTTGTTGTGGCCATTTTCTGTTTTGGGTCGGTGGCAGCTCTGCAATTGTGTGAGGGGGGGTGGGGGCTGTTGCTCTGCAGGGTCACCGATGTCCGACTTGCAGCACAGACCCGGGTCTCAGCACTAGTCTCGGGTCTTCAGGTGCTGCTGGGTCCTAGTGCACTCAGTTCACTTCCAGCTGAAGGTTTGCACAAAGCCCTTGCAAATTGCACTGCTGCAGCCTCTCAACTTTGCAAGGATCTGTAATTGTGGGGAGCATGTGGCTGGGGGAATTGGGGGGGCTGTGACTGTGGGGAGCATGTGGCTGGGGGAATTGGGGTGGCTGTGATTGTGGGGAGCATGTGGCTGGGGGAATTGGGGGGGCTGTGATTGTGGGGAGCATGTGGCTGGGGGAATTGGGGGGGCTGTGATTGTGGGGAGCATGTGGCTGGGGGAATTGGGGGGGCTGTGATTGTGGGGAGCATGTGGCTGGGGGAATTGGGGGGGCTGTGATTGTGGGGAGCATGTGGCTGGGGGAATTGGGGGGGCTGTGATTGTGGGGAACATGTGGCTGGGGGAATTGGGGGGGCTGCGATTGTGGGGAGCATGTGGCTGGGGGAATTGGGGGGGCTGTGATTGTGGGGAGCATGTGGCTGGGGGAATTGGGGGGTATGGACAATGACTGTTGATGTGCTGGGGCAAGCAGCATTCCATAACCTCTACATGTGTTCCTTTCTGTTCCCCCCACCCCCCCCACCCAGCCTCAGAGTGACAACATGGCCTTTTCTATGCAACCAATCGATCTTGCTGTTCTTTTGGTTGCTGTTGGAGCTGATGAGGAGGAGCAGGAGGAAGAATTGCGGGCACAGGAGGCCCGGGCCCTACCACTTGCAGGAGTAGAGGGAGACGACTACCAGAGGCAGGAAGTGGCCGCCATTCACCCAGAGAGGGGGGCAGGGGCATAGAAGAAGGAGGGAGCAGAAACCCCGGAGGTTCCGTGCACGCGTGTCCTTCGAGCAGATGTCTGACACCGTGTGCCGGCGACGTCTCCGATTCTGACAGGAACCATGGAACACCTGTGCAACTTGTTGCAGGACCTGGCGCCTAGAGGCGGGCGGAGGGGGGTGGGGGTGGCGGGGAGGGGGCACCCACTCTCGGTGGCTGTCAAATTGACGGCCGCTCTAAACTTCTCCACGACTGGTTCTTTCCAGTCTGTAGCATCTCCCAATCTGCTGTGCACACCGGTGTGAGGCAGGTCACTGAAGCCCTGTATGCCCCGGCTGGGCAGCACATCAAATTTAACCTGGACTAGGCCCATCAGGATGCCCGGGCTGCAGGGCTCGCAGCCATTGCGGGGATGCCTAACGTACAGGGGGCGATCGACTGCACACACGTTGCCCTCAAGGCCCCCGGCAGAATCCGCGGTGATTTGTAAATAGGAAGGGTTCCCCTCCCTGAATGTTCAGCTAGTGTGCGACTTTAATATGACCATAATGCACGTCTGCGCCAGACATCCAGGCAGCGTGCATGACAGCTTCATTGTCAGGAGCTCGGACATCCCGGAGGCATTCGAGGAGGAGCCCAGGCTGCAAGGTTGGCTCCTGGGTTACTCGCTTCAGACATGGCTGATGACGCCTGTGCGGAGGCCTGTGTCTGAGGCGGAGACCCGCTATAGTGAGGTTCATGTAGCCACCAGTGCGATAGTGGAGAGGTGCATTGGGCTCCTCAAGATGTGATTCCGGTGCCTGGACCGATCTGGCGGGGCCCTCCAGTACAGCCCCTGATCTCTTCCCGCATAGAGGTCGTGTGCTGTGCCTTGCAAAATCTGGTTCTGCGGCGAGGTGACCTCTTAGAGGAGGAGGAGGACATGGAGGCTGAACAGCCAGCCATCGCTGGGGGGGAGAACCAGCAGGTGGGGGAGGAAGAGAAGGAGAAAAATGAGGAACGCCAACCAGGCGCTGGAGGGCTGGCAGCCCAAATGAGGCATGTGAGGGCGGCAAGGGAGGCCCTGATCACCGGGCGGTTCACTCACTACAGAGGGAAACAACTACCAGAGGCAGGAAGTGGCCGCCATTAACCCGGGGGTGTCGCGTAGATGAAAGAGGGAGCAGAGACCCCAGCAATTCTGTGCACGGGTGTCCTTCGAGCAGATGTCGGACACCATGTGCTGCCATGTGTCTCTCTTGTGTCTGTGGGTTCCATCCCTCATGCACTCCCCCTCCCCCCCCAAATGCCTTCTATATCCTGCTCATTGTCACACCAGAGTGGTGGGCCTGGGTACTCTGTGTTAGTTTGGCAGGCAGGAGGGTGATGACGACTCGCTAAGCACCATTATGATGATGCCCTGGTGCAAACTAGTCTGGCTCCTACCTGAGCTCTGCATGCACGCTGGCACCTGGGCCCATGTCTGTGTAGTGGGTAAGGGATCTGAAACCCCCATACAGGACCCTGGGGCGGGTGGGGTGGGGGATGAGAGGGAATCGTTCGTGGGGTCTGGGGAACCAATGTCTTCCTTTTCTCAGTGACACAGCATTGAGAGGCCTCCCCAACCAACATCAACATGAAGCATCCCTCAGGCGACCAATAGAAGAAGATTCATAATAGACACAAATTAGTCACAGGTGGTTGGTGAAAAAACATTTATTTACAATAAATAAGACGTTGTAGCATAAAAACTTGTGAACAGAAAATATTAAGGTGCTTAAATATCTTTCTAACTAGTGCAGTCCTTCACCCGAGCCATCTCGGTGCAGCTACAACTTCCTAACCTTACGTGGCCTTCCACTACGTCTCAGTGACTCCCCAGAATGTACATCGGAGGTGGAAGGGTCCAGCTGCCTACCATGCCCCGTGGCCGTGATGCACGTGGCGGGCGTCCTCTGGAGGGCTTGGACCTTGAGGGCTCTGGCCAGCTTCCAGATGTCTGGGATGTTTCCATGACATTCTCTTCATCCCTCTGCCCTGAGATGCCCTGGTGTCAGGAAGTGGGGAGTCAGAAGGTGTAGCCACAGCCATAGTCTCCTGGCTGGAAGGCCCCAGCTTGGGCTCGAGCCCTTCCTCCTCCCTTGGGGTTCCTGTGGGTGCCCGGGTCACTCCATGGGACGGCGGTGCTTCTGCAGTGAGCTCCAGAAGTTCCGGCATCACCTGGCACTGCCAGTCCTGGAGGACCACCTGTGTCCTACTCATGGTGGTCGAGCCTTCTGCGATGGCCACCTGAGTCGGGGGGCCACCTGTCAATGACCGCAGCAAGTGCCCTCTGAAACTGGGTAATGCTCTACAAGCCCTCAGCCTTGGCCCTCTGAGACTGGGCCATGTTCTCAATGCTTGCTGCCATAGCCCGCTGTGTCTCAGCACTGTCCCACTGGGTCTCCTGCAAGCTCTCAAGCCTCTCAGCCATGGGCCGCAGAATCTCGAGAAGTGTGTTCAGTCCCTCAGCTGTGGCCTGGTGACTCGGCCATTGCTTGGAGTCTGCAACCCATGGTGAGGATCCCCTGCCCCAGGCTTTCCACTGCAGACACCAGCCTTGCAGTGTTGGCTTGGGAAGCACGCAAGACAGGCAATAGCTGGTCCGCCTGAAAGCTTTGGGCTCCTCCCAGCAGCCTCGTAGTTGGTCCAGTGTGGCCGTCAGCCCCTCCTGCATTCCCTGGCTCTGTTGCTGCATCTCCAGCAGCTGAGGAAGAAGTGATCTCAGAGGACCAGCACGTCACCAGGGGCCAGCTGAATCCTCGTCTCCGGCAGGCCCCCGCGTGCCAGAGGCCTCGGACATTCCCTCCTCCACCCGATGTACATTGTCAGATGTGTCGTGCTCACCAGAGAGTGACCCAGAAGCCTCACCACTAACTGGACCCCACCGACATGTCAGTATCTGGGATGGTGAGTTGTGAGGTGGCAGCTGACTCCAAAACGGTGCCACCCTCGGAGGTCCCTTCACCCATATCCTCTGAGGACTTATCCGAGCTGTCTGGACTAGGATGGGCAGGAGCTGCAGTACGGGCCTGGAGTCCAGAAGGCCCCGGAGCATCCGGATCAGTGCCTGCAACACAGGACACAAAGTTCAGTGCAAGGGAGGGAGAGAAATCCGGGATGCCAAACACATGATTCACATTTCTCCATTGAACATAGAACAAAGCACTCAAAAAATTAGATCACAGGAACAGGCCCTTCAGCCCTCCAAGCCTGTAGTGGCCAGGCTGCCCATCTGATTTGTAACCCCCTACCCTTCCGGGGACTGGATGCCTCTAATCCCATCCCATTCACATAGCTGTAGAGATGCCCCTTAAAGGTCACTATCGTATCTGCATCCACGACCTCCCCCTGGGAGCGGGTTCCTGGCACCCACTACCCTCTCTGTGCAAATAAACATGCCTCGTACATCTTCTTTAAACCTTGTCCCTCGTACCCAAAACTCGTGCCCCCGAGAAGTTGCCTCAAAGTGATTTACGGAATGACAGGTGCTCACGTCTTGATGGCAGCCCGACCATGCTGCTGCTGACAGCCCGCATCTCCCCTTCCCTGGACATCCTTCAGCACCCACTCCTCAAAGGGGGTGAGGACCTGGATGTCTGGCTCACCATCCCCTGTCTTCACTCTCTCACGGGTGCTGTGCTCGGTCTTCTCCCGTGGAGAGAGAAGGAGCCATGAAAGAAATGGTGGCGTGACTCCTGCAGAGTATCAGATGGTGGTCCTTAGAGGGCAAGCACAGTGGGGCTCTTGGGGGGAAAGGAAGGAGGTGCTTGGGGGTCAGGATCTGGAAGCATGCAGGGTGTTGGGGATGAGAGGATTTGGGGGAGATTTGGTGGAAGATGCGAGATGGGGTTCGGGACTCACTCTTGCTGCACGGGTGAGGTCATTGACTTTTTTCCGGCACTGCTTCCCGATTCGGGGGGGGGCCAATGCCCTGGCACTGACCGAGGCGGCGACTTCTTCCCAGGCCGCATTTCCATCAGCCCCCTTTGGTCTGTGTCCTCCTGGGCGGGGGGGGGGTGGGGGGGGGGTGGGGGGGGGTGGGGGGGGGGGAAGAGGGTGTCCCGCCTCACCTCTGCTGCATCCAGCAGCCTCCCCAGGTCGCCCGCACATTTTGTGCAGGAATGCCTGCCTGTCCATCCTTGGGGTTTTTAATGGAGCTCCCCCTCCCTTGCACTTAACTTTGTGTCCTGTGTTGCAGGCACTGATCCGGATGCTCCGGGGCCTTCTGGACTCCAGGCCCGTACTGCAGCTCCTGCCCATCCTGGTCCAGACAGCTCGGATAAGTCCTCAGAGGATAAGGGTGAAGGGACCTCCAAGGGAGGCAGATCAGCTGCAGGCAGTTTGGCAGAACATTCCAGAAAGTTCCATGCAGTTTGCTTGTTAGCATTGAGGGGAAGGCAAGTGAGCACTTGCAGGTGTGCTGCTGGGGAGGGGGGCAGGTGGTGGATCAGTGCCTCAATGATTGGGGGCAGGGGAGAGAGAGGGAGGTATCACACAGCCATCGGAGTCCGGAGGAGATGGGGGGCCTTGTGTGGGAGGGTCCGGGGTGGGGGTGAGGGGGAACACTCTGCCTGGTATCTGTAGGGTGGAGGGGGGGAGGGAGGGTGGATCTCTCTGCCTGAGATGAGTGAGGGGGAGCGGGGGCCTGTTGCCACTCTGCCTGAGATCTTTGGGGGGGGGAGGCGGGAGTGGGCTACGATTGGTCTGGGTGGCGGGCGGGTGGGGGGATAAAGGAATCAGTAATGTTGTGGGGGTGGGGCAATGTCTGTGGGGGCCAGGGGAATGAATTATCCGGCCCGGGTGTGTTTGTTAGCGGAGCAGCATTCTATCATTTTTTTTTGTGCGGATGCGCAGTTGGAGGCGCCGATCGGAGCAGCAGCATTTCGGGCGCGATAACCCTAGACCACAGGCTTCAGAATCACTGATATGTTTTCAGGCAGAGTGCGTGTGGGGGCACCTGAGAACGGGTCTAAAAGTCAGATCTGAAACACTCCCAGATTCAAGTCCGCCCAGCACTGGTAAATGGTAAAATCGGGCCCATTGCGTTTGTTGCAAATATTTCGCAGCGTCAGTACTTTCAGTGTATGGCGTCTGTCGATTGAAGATTACAGGCTGATGGTTTGTGAGGTTGGAGAAGGAAAGGCAATGGAGTTAGTCCCAGTTACGGTAAGGAGCTCTCGTTAGAGTTGAAGCAACTTTCACTGCAAAAACCATGCGAGGGATGTGAACATTGCAGTTGTGTCAGGAGCCTGATTTGAAAACCAACTGCGCCCTTGGTAAACATGTTCCATTCTGACACGAGGCACTTCCCACAGCTGAGCTGAAATTAATGGTTTCAGAAATACAATTAAGAGAATCAAGCAGCGTGTAATGGGAGACATTAGTTGCCCTGATTTGCCGAGACCAAGTACGAGTGAAGATTGTTGAGGCAGCAATCAAAGATCCTGTAAAGTTGATGGTCGGGGGAGGGCAGAGAGGAAACCAGGTCTGAGGTGTGACGGATCGTGGAGTTGATAGGCCGAATGGAAAGGATAACAACACAAGAGACTAGGAGTAGCCCAACACTGGAAGGACATGATTCTGTGCACTGAAAGGGATATCGCGTCCATAATTTACAGAAATATGCCGAGAGGGTTACATAAAGTAGAATGGGAGGAGGCTTCCGTGGGTCATCAACACTGCACAGACCTGTTGGGCCGAATGGCCTGTTTTGTATTGTAATTTCTATACAGTAAGTAATTTTGAAATAAGAACTGGAAGATGTTGCGGCAAGGGAGAACTATGTTATATTGAATTCAAAGATGTGAAGGTTTGGAGGATTGGCCACGCTAAATTGCCCCTTAGTGTTCCAAAGTGTGTAGATTAGCTGGATTAAGGGGGTAAATGCGTGAGATTATGGTGATAAGGCCTGGGTAAAATGCTTTGACGGAGAGTTGGTGCAGACTTGAGGGGCCAAATGGCCTCCATCTGCACTGAAGGGATTCTATGATTCTATGAAATGAGTTTAACAACAGGTTTCTGGTGTGTGAGAGAAAATGGATTGGGGTCAGTTGCGCAACAATTAGAATTTTAGTTTTTGCAACCAATCGCAATCATAGGGTGGGATCTCACAGTCGCACTCACCCCCTGTGGTGAACCATAGATGGTTACCACTATGGGTACTGAACCATAGATGGTTACCACTATGGGTACTGAACCATAGATGGTTACCACTATGGGTACTGAACCATAGATGGTTACCACTATGGGTACTTGTACATATGTTACTCTTGTTACTGTTGGGGTTAGGGTTGGGGTGTTCCACCTGTTAGCATTGTTCTGTGGTACACTCCGGTTGGCTCCGCCTTCCTGTAGGAGTATAAAGGTCACTGCACTTCCTAGTGACCCTTTAGTCTGGGATTGTATTGTTAAGCAGTATGCTCCATTCTTATTGCTAATAAAAGCCTTTATTTCCCGGGTACGATCCAGCCTCCCGAGTGAATTAATTGCGCATCACCCCCCGGGGCCATAAATTCCCGCCTGAGGTCAAAGGCCCTTTGCGTGGTCTGCCCATAGAAATATAGAACCCTTAGAGTGCAGCAGGAGGCCATTCGGCCCCACATGTCCTCCTGATACTAAGGGGCAATTTAACATGGCCAATCCAGCTAATCTGCTCATCTTTGGAGTGTGGGGGGAAACCGGAGCACCCGGAGGAAACCCACGCAGACACAGGGAGAACGTGCAAACTCCACACTGACAGTAACCCAAGCCAGGAATCGAACCCGGGTTCCTGGCGCTGTGAGGCAGCAATGCTAACCTCTGTGCCACCATGCCGCAATGAACTCTGCGTTCCCGTTTCTCCCTGCAGCTCTTGTGCTGGTTACCTATCCACTTCAATTAACATTTTAGTCTTTTTTATTAATGAATTTGGGGCCATGTTTGTTTAGTCTGTACTGCCAGCCCTTAACTGTGACTATTGACCGAAGATCGCTGCCTACAAAACAATCCTAAACTAACCAAACACATTTCACATGGGACTGAAAGCTGGCTCCCTGAGTTGAAATATCTGAAAGCAATTCGTCTTCCTGATTGTATTAGATTCGCTGAAGCCCTGGTCACTATATCTCCTGTCAGCCTTATCTCGGTCCTTGGATTCATTTCAAAGAACACAGAAAATTACAGCACAGGAATGGGCCCTTCGGCCCTCCAAGCCTGTACTGACCATGCCCCCCGACTGGACTAAAACACCCTACCCTTTCGGGTACCATATCCCTCTATTCCCATCCTATTTATGTACTTGTCAAGATGCCCCTTAAAAGTCACTATCGTATCTGCTTCCACTACCTCCCCTCAGCAGCGCGTTTCAGGCACCCACCACCCTCTGTGTAAAAAACTTGCCTCGTACATCTCCTTTAAACCTTGCCCCTTGCACCTTAAACCTGTGCCCCCTAGTAATTGACTCTTCCACCCTGGGAAAAAGCTTCTGACTATCCATTCTGTCCATGCCTCTCATAATCTTGTAGACTTCTATCAGGTTGCCCCTCAGCCTCCGTCGTTCCAGTGAGAACAAACCAAGTTTCGCCAATCTCTCCTCATAGCTAATGCCCTCCATACCAGGCAACATCCTGGTAAAGCTTTTCTGTGCCCTCTCCAAAGCCTCTGCATCCTTCTGGTAGTGTGGCGACCAGAATTGAACACTATATTCCAAGTGTGGCCTAACTAAGGTTCCATAATGCTGCAACATGACTTGCCAATTTTTAAACTCAATGCCCCAGCCGATGAAGGCAAGCATGCCGTATGCCTTCTTGACTACCTTCTCCACCTGCATTGCCACTTTCAGTGACCTGTGTACCTGTACACCCAGGTCCCTCTGCTTATCAATACTCTTAAAGGTTCTGCCATTTACTATATATTTCCTATCTATATTATGCCTTCCAAAATGCATTCCCTCACATTTGTCTGGATTAAGCTCCATCTGCTATCTCTCTGCCCAAGTCTTCAACCGATCTATATCCTGCTATATCCTCTGATGGTCCTCATCGCTATCCACAAATCCACCAAACTTTGTGTCGCTCATTACATTTTCCTCCAAATCATTTATATATATTAGAAACAGCAAAGGTCCCAGCACTGATCCCTGAGGAACGCCACTAGTCACAGCCCTCCATTCAGAAACGCACCCTTCCACTGCTACCCTCTGTTTTCTATGACCGAGCAGTTCTGTGTCCACCTTGCCACCACTGATCCCATGCGACTTCAGCTTCTGCACCAGTCTGCCATGAGGGACCTTGTCAAAGGTCTTACTGACGTCAATGTAGACAACATCCACTGCCCTACCCTCATCAACCATCTTCGTCACTTCCTCGAAAAACTCAATCAATTTAGTGAGACATGACTTCCCCTTCACAAAACCATGTTGCCTCTTGCTAATACGTCCACTTATTTCCAAGTGGGAATAAATCCTGTCTCGAAGAATCCTCTCCAATAATTTCCCTACCACTGACATAAAGCTCACCGGCCTGTAATTATCTGGCTACCCTCTTGCTATTTATATATGTGTAAAAAGCCTTGGGATTTTCCTTAATCCTGCTGGCCAATGATTTTTGTGACCCCTTTTAGCCCTCCTTACTCCTTGCTTAAGTTTCTTTCTACTTTCCTTGTATTCCACACTTGCTTCATGTGTTCCCAGCCTCCTAACCTTGACAAATGCTTCCTTTTTCTCTTTGACTAGGCTCACAATATCTCTTGTTATCCAAGGTTCACAAAGAATGCCATACTTATCCTTCATCCTTACAGAAATGTGCCGGTCCTGAATCCCTATCAACTTACACTTGAAAGTCTCCCACTTGCCTGCTGTTGATTTGTCCTCAAACATCTGTCCCCAATCTACACTCTTCAGTTCCTGTCTAATATTGTTGTAATTAGCCTTCCCCCAATTTAGCACCTTAACTTGAGGACTGCACTTGTCTTTATCCATCAGTACCTTAAAGCTTACTGAATTGTGGTCACAGTTCCCTAACTGCTCCCCTACTGAAACGTCGACCACCTGGCCGGGCTCATTCCCCAATATCAGGTCCAGTATGGCCCCTTCCCTAGCTGAACTATTTACATACTGTTTCAAGAAGCCCTCCTGGATGCTCCTTACAAACTCTGCCCCATCCACGTCCCCAGCACTAAGTGAGTCCCAGTCAATATAGGGGAAGTTAAAATCTCCCACCACAACAACCCTGTTACTTTTACACCTTGTCAAAATCTGCTTGCACATCTGTTCCTCTATTTTCCATGATCATTTCCACAGTTGACGGTTTTGATGGGATGGATAAGGAGAAAGCATTTTCTCTAGTGGGAACGAGGTTACATAACAAAGAACAATACAGCACAGGAACAGGCCCTTCGGCCCTCCAAGCCTGCACCGATCATGTGTTCCTAACTAGACTATCCGTTTGTACCCCTCTATTCCCAAAACTTAACATTCGAACCAGGCCATATAAGGAGGTGGTTAAGAAGTAGTTCTGGTGGAAATCTGGCATCCTCTTCCCAGTGTGCTGGTCAAATGAAAATGTCAAACCTCAGATTGAGGGTGGGGTCTTTATTACACTGAGAAAGCTCCCCAAAGCTCTTTCAATAGCACCTTCCAAACCCATAAGCTCTACAATCTAAATGAACAAGGGTAGCAGAGATATGGGAGGACCACCACCTACAGGTTCCCCTGTGTGTCACGTACAGTCCGGCACGGTAGCAAAGTGGTTAGCACTGCTGCTTCACAGCTCCAGGGTCCCGGGTTCGATTCCCAGCTCGGGTCACTGTCTGTGTGGAGTTTGCACATTCTCCTCGTGTCTGCGTGGTTTTCCTCCGGGTGCTCCGGTTTCCTCCCACAGTCCAAAGATGTGCGGGTTAGGTTGATTGGCCAGGTTAAAAATTGCCCCTTAGAGTCCTGGGATGTGTAGGTTAGAGGGATTAGCGGGTAAATATGTGGGGGTCGGGCCTGGGTGGGATTGTGGTCGGTGCAGACTCGATGGGCCGAATGGCCTCCTTCTGCACTGTAGGGTTTCTATGATTCTATGACTTGGAAATATATCACTGCTCCTTCACTGTCACTGGGTCAAAATCCTGGAACTTCCTCCCTTCTTAAAGTCTGAAGTCCATGTGGCACCGATAGGGACAGGGACAGGGTTTTCTTTGATTGTTAGGAGACTGGAGCCGTGGTGTATGGTAGCCATTTTCATCACTCTCTGTAAATAGTAGTTGACTCTCAACTGTCCTCTGAAATGGCCTAGCAAGCTACTCTGTTCAAAGACAGCTAGGGATGAACAACAAATTCTGGCCAGCCAGCAATGCCCATGTCCCAAAAATTGATAAAAGAAAATCTCAATGAACTGTTTGTTAATCTTCCTGATGTTTGCCTGTCAGTCAAAATACTATAATCACTTTCTCAAGGGCAGTTACAGGTGGATAATAAATAATCACGTTTAAACATTCATTTATTAGCGCCACAAGTAGGCTTACATTAACACTGCAATGAAGTTACTGTGAAAGTCCCCTAGTCACCACACTCCAGCGCCTGTCCGGATACATTGAGGGACAATTTAGCGTGGCCAATGCACCAAACCAGCACGTCTTTCGCACTGTGGGAGGAAACCGGAGCACCCAGAGGAAACCCACGCAGACACGGGGAGAATGTGCAGACTCCACACAGACTCTACACTCACATTGCTCTGTCCACTCACATTGTCTGTACCTTTAAGACTTGATTCGCTGTAAAGACTCGCATTCCAATCATTATTCATTATTTTGTAAATTGAGTTTGTGTCTTTATATGCTCTGTTTGTGAACAGAATTCCCACTCACCTGACGAAGGAGCAGCGCTCCGAAAGCTAGTGGTGTTTGCAACCAAATAAACCTGTTGGACTTTAACCTGGTGTTGTTAGACTCCTTACTGTGTTTACCCCAGTCCAACGCCAGCATCTCCACATCCGACTCCACACAGACAGTGACCCAAGCCAGGAGTTGAACCCGGGTCCCTGGCTGCTGTGAGGCAGCAGTGCTAACCACTGTGTCACCGGTCACAGCCCATGGATGACTAACATGCAAAGATATAAAGGATTATAGAGTCAAAGATGGCGTTAAGATACAAATCAGCCATGTTCATTGAATAGTGAGGCTGAATGGCCACCTCCTGTTCCTATGTTCATTATTAGTCCCAGGTAGATTTGTCTACTCGGCTGAAAATATTTGGGTGCTGAACTCTATAGTTGCCGGAACATTCACCAGTTCGATATAATGTACTCCTTTAAATAAAATGGAACATAAAATGGATTCAGGCAGTAATGTATTCAACGGATCTCTCTCATGGCAGGCTTCAAGAGCAAATGCCAAAACAAACAAATATTTATTCTTGAAATATAATTGTGTTAATATGTGTTAATATGTGGGTGAGTGTACCTTGACGTCCGACAAGTATTATTATTCTCTCCTGCTTTTCTAATCAGTGAACAATAGGACTCCCTGAAACGCCACTTAAACTTTGTGTAAATGTATTCGACTTGTGCCATTCACTCTAACTCCAGAATAAGTAACTTGTAAGGTGCTGTGCTCTTGGATAGATATCTCTCGTACAGTCAGAATCTGACAGTAATTGCTAATTTCAGATTCTCTACAATAGCATTGTATAATTAAACACCAGATTACCCCCAATCACTGACTGTCCTTGCCAATAATTACTCAAGCATTTGATAGGGGTGACTGCTGTTCCCTGGGTCAGACATAATTAGCTGGGAGCCAGCACTCAGCCGGCTGAGTGCTGGCTCTTTGAAATGAAAATGCGACTGGAAGAGATTTTGAGAGATCCAAGTTACTTCTCTGTTTTCCCTTCGCTACATCTGGGCCCCGGCTCTCCATGTGTAAGCGAGTACTTCCAGGCAGGACCTTACTCCCAGTTGAGCAGCATTTAAGTTCAGTCAGGAGAAGCCCAGCGTACTTCCCAAGCTCACTCACTCAATACTGAGTGAAATTCAAATGGGAAAGGCTGAAAATAGGCACAGATCATAGCATTAAACAGAAGGGAAGGAGGCCATTTGGCCCATCGTGTCTGTGCTGGATCTTTGGAAGGACAATCCAATTTGGAACAAAGAACAAATAACAAAGAAAATTACAGCACAGGAACAGGCCCTTCGGCCCTCCAAGCCTGCACCGACCATGTTGCCCGAACTAAAACACCCTACACGTCCAGGGACCAGATCATAGAATCATAGAAACCCTACAGTGCAGAAAGAGGCCATCTGGCCCATCGAGTCTGCACCGACCACAATCCCATCCAGGCCCTACCCCCATATCCCTACACATTTACCCGCTAATCCCTCTCACCTATGCATCTCAAGACACTAAGGGACAATTTTAGCATGGCCAATCAACCTAACCTGGACATCTTTGAATCCCTCTATTCCCATCCAATTTATGTATTTGTCAAGATGCCCCTTAAAAGTCATTATCATATCTGCTTCCACTGCCTCCCCCGGCAGCGAGTTCCAGGCACCCACCACCCTCTGTGTAAAAACATCTCCTTTAAACCTTGCCCTTTGCACCTTAAACCTATGCCCCCTAGTAATTGACTCTTTCACCCTGGGAAAAAGCTTCTGACTATCCACTCTGTCCATGCCCCTCATAATCTTGTAGACTTCTATCAGGTCGCCCCTCAACCTCTGTCGTTCCAGTGAGAACAAACCAAGTTTCTCCAACTTCTCCTCATAGCTAATGCTCTCCATATCAGGCAACATCCTGGTAAATCTTTTCTGTACCCGCTCCAAAGCCTCCACATCCTTCTGGTGGTGTGGCGACCAGAATTGAACACTATATTTTAAGTGCGGCCTACCTAAGGTTCTATAAAACTGCAATATGACTTGCCAATTTTAAAACTCAACGTCCCGGCCGATGACGGTCCCACTCCTCTCCGCTTTCTCCCACAGCCCGGCTAATGTTTCCCTTTTATACGTTACGACTGAGTCTGCCTCACACTTATAGGCAGTGCATTCTAAATCATTAAAACATTTCTTCCCATCTCACTTTTTTCTTCCTTTATTAGAACAAAGAACAGTACAGCACAGGAATAGGCCCATCGGCCCACCAGGTCTGTGTCGACACAGATGTCTTTCTAATATTTTCTTGCCTCTATGTGATCAATATCCCTTTATTCCCTGCCGATTCATGTATCTATCCAGATGTCTCTTGAACATTGCTATAGAATTCTTTCATGAGATGTGATTTTGATTTGATTTGATTTATTATTGTCAAGTATTGAGACATAATGAAAAGTATTGTTACTTGCGCACAATACAGACTATACATACCATTCATGGAGTACATAGGGGAGAAGGAAAGGAGAGGGTGCAGAATATCATGTTACAATCATAGAGAGTACAGTTTTGAAGGCATAGAGAGAGTAAAAGATAGAATTAGAGGGTATGCTTGCGACAGCTCGCAAGATGTCACCACGCTTCATCTTGAATCATGAGTGGCCGTCATTAACAAGGTCAACGTTTGTTACCCATCTCTAATTGTCCTTCAACTGAGTGCTTGACCATTTCAGAGGGCAATTAAGAGTCAGCCACATTGCCGTGGGTTTGGAATCACATATGGGCCAAACCAGCTGATTTCAAAACCAAATGGGTTTTTAACAATAGTTTCCACGGTCATCATTCAACATTGAATTCAAATTTCACCAATTGCTGTGGTGGGATTAGAACCCAGATCCCCAGAGAATTACCCTGGGTCTCTGGATTACTAGCTCAGTGACAATAACACTACACCACTGCCTCCCCTTGTCAATGAGCTTAAATCTGCGCTCTCTGATTATTAACCCTTAAACATGGCTGAGCTTTCAACTCTCGCCCAAAACTATGGAATTTCCTCGCTAAATCCTTGCCTCCCACTCATCTGAGACACTCTTCAAAACCCATCGCTTTTACCAAGCTCTTGGTCATCTCTCTAAATATCTCCCTCTATAGCTCTGAGTCAAATTTCGTTAAAGTTAAGGTTTAACTTCATTTATTAGTGTCACAAGTAGGATTACATTAACCCTGCAATGAAGTTACTGTGAAAGTTTCCTAGTTGCCACACTCTGGCGCCTGTTCGGGTACACTGAGGGACAATTGAGCATGGCCAATGCACCTAACCAGCACGTCTTTCAGACTGTGCGAGGAAACCGGAGCACCCGGAGGAAACCCACGCAGTCACGGGGAGAACATGCAAACGCCACACAGACAGTGACCCGAGCCAGGAATCGAACCCGGGGTCCCTGGCACTGTGAGGCAGCAGTGTCAACCACTGGGCCACCATGCCACCCGTGTTCAATAATTGCCCTGCAAGGTTCCTTGGGATGGTTGCCAACATTAAAAGGCACCACATAAATGCCAGTCGGTGTTGTTATCTCGGTTTACACTACAGTTTTGGCAAAGCGCCTCCCCTGCTCGGGGTGTATATCATGAACCTCAGGATGCACTCCTGGTGACCTTCTTTCCATTAATTTTAATGGATGCAAAATAAGTGACCTGGAATACAATTAATGCTGAGATGTTAAACCAAGATCTGTGCCTGCCCTCAAGCTTAGCTGCCATGGAAAGTTGTCTAATACACTGGTCAGTATCAGTTCTTCAACCAGCATCACCCCACGTTTTTGGAAGCCGGTGGCAGCCCTCCATATACACAGGATCTGTTCAGATGAGGAGGATCGCAACAGACACCTCCAGACGCTGAAAGACGCCCTTGTAAGAACAGGATATGGCGCTCAGCTCATTGATCGGCTGTTCCGACACGCCACAGTGAAAAACTGCACAGACCTCCTCAGAAGACAAACACGGGACCCTTCGTCGTCCAGTACTTTCCCGGGAATGGAGAAACTACAACATCTTCTCCGGAGCCTTCAACATGTCATCGATGAAGACGAACATCTCACCAAGACCATTCCCACCCCCCACTACTTGCCTTCAAACAACCGCACAAACTCAAACAGACTATTGTACGCAGCAAACTACCCAGCCTTCAGGAGAACAGTGACCACTACACCACACAACCCTGCCACAGCAACCTCTGCAAGACGTGCCGGATCATCGACACGGATACCATCATCTCACGTGAGAACATCATCCACCAGGTACGTGGTACATATTCTCGCAACTCGGCCAACGTTGTCTACCTGATACGCTGCAAGAAAGGATGTCCCGAGGCATGGTACATTGGCGAGACCATGCAGACGCTACGACAACGGATGAATGAACACCGCTCGACAATCAGCAGGCAGGAGTGTTCCCTTCCTGTGGGGGAACATTTCAGCGCTCACGGGCATTCGGCCTCTGATCTTCAGGTAACGTTCTCCAAGGCGGCCTTCACGACACACGACAGCGCAGAGTCGCTGAGCAGAAACTGATAGCCAAGTTCCGCATACATGAGGACAACCCCAACTGGCATCTTGGGTTCATGTCACACTATCTGTAACCCCCATGACTTGCTTGGGCTTGCAAAATCTCACTAACTGTCCTGGCTGGAGACAATACACATCTCTTTAACCTGTACTTAACCATCTCCACTCGCATTGTCTGTACCTGTAAAGACTCGCATTCCAACCATTATCTTGTAATTGAGTTTGTATCTATATATGCCCTATTTGTGAACCGAACTCTTCACTCACCTGATGAAGGAACGGCACTCCAAAAGCTCGTGCTACCAAATAAACCTGTTGGATTTTTTAGAGTGTGGGAGAAGACCGGAGCACCTGGAGGAAACCCACGCAGACACGGGGAGAATGTGCAAACTCCGCACAGACTGGTACCCAAGGCCGGAATCAAACCCAGGTCCTTGGCTTTGGAACTTGTCACTTGATACAATAAATGCCAGCCTGGCCAGCGATGCCCGCATCCCATGAATAAATTTGATTTAAAGTCCTTGATATTTCTGGCATTGTGTTGTGTACCAAATAGCTGTTACGTTTGCTTACCAGTCACTGCAATTGGCTGGATGTGAAGCACTAAGCAACACATTGTTTTGTAATCACAGAGATCAATACATTGGAAGAGACCATTCAGCCCATCTATCTCAGGCCAACTTAGGAACTGCCCAATCAGTGCTTACCTGTCACTTTTGCCATCTAAGAAAAGGCCTAATTGTAAATGAGCCTCAGAGAATTTTGCAAAAAGAAACATCGTATCGGTTTTTTCTCTCTCAAATATTGTATTTCCTTTCCTACTCCGGAGAGCTGGGCACCACAATTAGGCTGTCTCTGCAGTGCAGGACAGTTGCAAGGGCCCGCATCTCACATGGGGCATTAAATTGCGGTGCCTTTTGCCATCTGAGGTGAATGCACAAGATCCAGTGGCATCATTTCGAAGAGCAAGAGTAATGAAGATCTTGTCCAGTGACTTGGCAAAAATTCATCCCTCAACCCACATTACCAAAACAAATTATCTGATCATCGTCGCCTCATCACTTTTTCACTGGAAAAACAGAGGCTGAGGGGAGACCTGATAGAGGTCTACACAATTGAGAGGCATAGACAGGGTGGATAGTCAGAGGCTTTTTTCCAAGGGTGGAAGTGTCAATTAGAAGGGGACACAGGTTCAAGGTGAGAGGGGGGAAGTTTAAGGGAGATGCACGGGGGAAGATTTTCATGCAGAGAGTGGCGGGTGCCTGGAACGCGCTGCCAGAGGGGGTGATGGAAGCAGGCACATTAGCAACATTGAAGAGGTATCTGGATGGGCACATGAATAGGGGAGGGAATAGAGGGATATGGTCCGAGTGAGGGCAGAAGGTTTTTTTCTTTAGTTTAGTTAGGGCATCATGATCGGTGCAGGCTTGGAGGGCCGAAGGGCCTGTTCCTGTGCTGTACTTCTCTTTGTTCTTTGTTTGGCTTTTCCTCTATTGCAGCAGCGAAGGTGCTTCAGAAAGTTCTGAATTCGCTGTAAAGTGTTTCAGGATGCCTAAACGTTTAAACTGTAAGTATCCTCCATTCTGACTCTATGAATTAACGTTTCTGAATTCACTGGGTTGTGTGCAAACCTCAGCCGACAGGTTCCGAAGCTGGTCCTCTGCATGTCATAAACCATCCGACATGCTCCCAGCAATAGGTTAAAGCACAAGCGACCTTAATATTTCATCCTCTGACATGTTATTATATCAAGAAAATCTCCGTAAAATAACCCTGGCATTCTGTGTAACTGTCACACCACGGAGCTGCCCCGTCCTAAAGTCACAGTTGAGTGCTATTTATTAATGAGGTCTGGACTGTTTTTGTAGTGCGTGAGTCCTCGGGAGGAAGACGTTCATTACAGGAAGCTGTAATTGGTTATCCGCGAGTATAATGACCTGCCATTCACTTTTTGTCGAGGTTGTTCTTCTTTCGATTGACCCTATTTACATGTGCACATGATGGGCAAGAGACAGCATTTCCACGTTTGTAGATGGCACAAAACTTCAAAGCAAGTCAACGGTGAGAGGGATAGCAGGAGGCCAGTAAAATGGGCGTTCACACAGCTGACAAATGCAGAGAACCCTGAGGTTTTGTAGGAAACATAAGGAGAGATGATGTAAAACAAACAGTGCAACTTTAGAGGGGTGCAGTTTAGGGCAGCATGGTGGCACAGTGGTTAGCACTGCTGCCTCACAGCGCCAGGGACCCGGGTTCGATTCCCGACTTTGGGTCACTGTCTGTGTGGAGTCTGCACGTTCTCCCCGTGTCTGCGTGGGTTTCCTCCGGGTGCTCCGGTTTCCTCCCACAGTCCGAAAGACGTGCTGGTTAGGTGTATTAACCATGCTAAATTCTCCCTCAGTGTACCCGAACAGGTGCCGGAGTATGACGACTAGGGGATTTTCACAGTAACTTCATTGCAGTGTTAATGTAAGCCTTCATGTGACTAAATAATAAACTTTTATTTTTTCTACAAACTTTAAGGTTGAGTTGGTAACAGTGTTAAAAAGGCATTTGGGATCTTTGACTCTATAATTACACACATAAAAGCAAGGAGGTTAGATTCATAGAATCTCTACAGTGCAGAAGGCCAATCAACCCATAGAGTCTGTACTGACAGCAATCCCACCCAAGCCCTATCCCTGTAACCCCACGTATTTACCCTGCTAATCCCCCTGACATTAAGGGGCAATTTAGCATGGCCAATCAACCTAACCCGCACATCTTTGGACTGTGGGAGAAAACTGGAGCACCCGGAGAAAACCCACGCAGATACGGGCAGAACGTGCAAACTTCACAGTCACCCAAGGCTGGAATTGAACCCGGGTCCCTGGTGCTGTGAGGCAGCAGTGCTAACCACTGTGCCACCGTGCTGCCCATATGGTCATGGTAAACCTTCATAAATCACTGCTCAGGGCTCAACTAAAGTATATTCTGCTGCTATATTATATTCAGGCGCCAGAACCATTTCTGGATTGTGACCCTGCAGATGTCAGAGGTGCATTGACAGGACAATCTCTCAGGTGGCAGCCAATAACAATGCCATCTTCCAGTTCACCATCCAATTAAGGATGGGTGGGTGGCATCAGGAGGTGAGATGTAAAGCGGGTGACCACTTAAAGGGAGTCAGTCGGCTATGTGCTTGCATGTTATTTCTACCTGCTGACTGAGAAGAGGGCTAAATAAGTATATAACTCATAAGAATCATAAGAACAAGAGCAGGAGTAGGCCATTCAACCCCTCAAGCCTGCCCTGCCATTTAATACGATCATGGCTGATTTCATCAAGGCCTCAACTCCACTTACTTATGGGAAGGCGATGGCCTAGTGGTATTATCACTAGACTATTAATCCAGAAACTCAGCTAATGTTCAGGGGACCTAGATTCGAATCCCGCCACGGCAGATGCTGGAATCTGAATTCAATAGAAAAATTCTGGAATTAAGAATCTCTTGATGACCATGAAACCATTGTTGATTGTCGGAAACACCCGTCTGGTTCAGTAATGTCCTTTAGGGAAGGAAATCTGCCGTCCTTACCCGGTCTGGCCTACATGTGACTCAAGTGAAAGAGTGGCCACCTTCAGGGAGACTCCTATGGGCCAGGCTAGTGATTGGGTGCATGAGCAGAGAGTGAGCATGAGCACTTCATGAAGTGGCTCCAATTCTCAGTACCCCTGACAGCGCCATCGCTGCGATGGCACAAAATGGACTCTGGGCCTACACTCGATGGAGTTCAGAAGGATGAGGGGGGATCTCATTGAAACTTACAGAATACTGAGAGGTCTGGAGAGAGTGGACGTGGAGAAGATGTTTCCAATAGTGGGAACAACTACGATTGAGGGCTCAGCCTCAGAGTGAAGGGACGACCCTTTAGAACCGAGATGGGGAGCAATTTCTTCAGCCAGAGGGTGGTGAATCTGTGGAACTCATTGCCGCAGAAAGCTGTGGAGGCCAGGTCATTGATTGTATTTAAGACTGAGCTAGATACAAAGAACAAAGAACAAAGAACAATACAGCACAGGAACAGGCCCTTCGGCCCTCCAAGCCCGTGCCGCTCCCTGGTCCAAACTAGACCATTCTTTTGTATCCCTCCATTCCCACTCTGTTCATATGGCTATCTAGATAAGTCTTAAACGTTCATATGGCTATCTAGATAAGTCTTAATTGATCGTCGGTGGTGGTGGAGGCAAACTCGTTGGGGTCTTTTAAGAGACTTCTGGATGAGTACATGGGATTTAATGGGATTGAGGGCTATAGATAGGCCTAGAGGTAGGGATATGATCGGCGCAACTTGTAGGCCGAAGGGCCTGTTTGTGCTGTGGCTTTCTATGTTCTATGAAATCATATTGGTAAGGGAATTACAGAGAAAAGGTAGGAGAATGGGGTTGAGAAATATATCAGCCATGATCGAATGGCGGAGCAGACTCGATGGGCTGAATGGCCTAATTCTGCTCCTATATCTTATGGTCTTATGGGCAGAGGCGCTGCCAGATGTTCTCCTGCTTCTGCCCAGCACCGGAGGCAGTGGCACCTTCAAAGGGTTAAAGTGAGAGGCTGCTGGCGATGGGGCACTTCCACAAATCACCTCCCGGCCACACATCAGCCTCCTGCTTGGGTTTAATGTTTCCAAAAGACGTGCTGGTTAGGTGCATTGGCCATGCTAAATTCTCCCTCAGTGTACCCGAACAGGCGCCGGCGTGTGGCGACTAGGGGATTTTCACAGTAACTTCATTGCAAGGTTAATGTAAGCCTACTTGTGACTAATAAGTAAACTTTAATCTTCAAACAGTAGGCACTCAAATCCCTGGAGAACTGGAACACACAGCCGTCTGACTCAGATACTGAGTGAAGGCCAACACTGGTGACAATGAGTTATCCCCAACTGGAAAGTTTCAGTATATTACTGAAACTAATAATATATACTAATGTAGCATTGTTCTTAAAGTTAAAGTTTATTTATTTGTCACAAGTAATGATGTGGAGTTGCCGGCATTGGACTGGGGTGGGGCACAGTAAGTAGTCTCACAACACCAGGTTAAAATCCAACAGGTTCATTTGGTAGCACGAGCTTTCGGAGCGTTGCCCCTTCATCAGGTAATGAAGGGGCAACGCTCCGAAAGCTCGTGCTACCAAATAAACCTGTTGGACTTTAACCTGGTGTTGTGAGACTACTTACTGTAGTCACAAGTAAGGCTTACATTAACACTGCAATGAAGTTACTGTGAAATTCCCCTAGTCACCACACTCTGGCACCTGTTCGGGTCAATGTACCTAACCAGCACGTCTTTCAGACTGTGGGAGGAAACCGGAGCACCCGGCGGAAACCCACGCCGACACGGGGAGAATGTGCAAACTCACACAGACAGTGACCTAAGCCGTTAATCGAACCCGGGTCCTTGGTGCTGTGAGGCAGCAGTGCTAACCACTGCTTCTTATTGTCTATTATCACAAGCCAGCTGGCGCACGGTGAGAGTCATTCATGATATTAATGGAAAAAGGGAAAAAAATGCACATTTTTCTTTTCTTCGTATTTAATGAGTCACTAATTAAGACTTGGAAATATAGCTTCTTGAAACACCAGTCCTGGGAAAGTAAGTTTTGTCAGTGCCAGCAAGAGATAAAAAACAGCACAGCTGCAATAATGGTTTTTTAATACTTGACAAGTCACTCAAATGTCAAAAAGAGCATCCATTCAACTTCAGAAGTAGAACAGGAGCAGAAATTGTCTGCGCTTTGCTTATCACCTTGGAGCCTGGACCACAATAAATACTTCCTCAGCAGCTTTCAACTAAAGTGGAATGAACTGGTAAGAGTGGAAAAAAAGGGAAATAAATAAACACTCCAAACCCGAGAAACATGACAGGAAATAGCGACAATGCACGGAATCCAGACAATATCTACACAAAGAAATGACATGGTCAGACATTTTGGATTTGTACCTGTTATCAATGTTGAGCAGGAATTCGGAGAAGGGAATTACTGAAGGGGATTAAATGCAGGTCAAAGAATTACATTTTGAGGAGGTTTCTCAGAGTGGCTCGGAGTTGTGTCAGTGGTAGCTCAGTCAGTAACACTCTCACACCGAAGCCATGGGTGGTGGCACAGTTGTTAGCACTGCTGCCTCACAGCGCCAGGGTCCCAGGCTCGATTCCCGGCATGGGTCACTGTCTGTGCGGAGTCTGCACGTTCTCCTCGTGGCTGTGTGGGTTTCCTCCAGGTGCTCCGGTTTCCTCCCACAGTCCAAAAGATGAGCTGGTTAAGTGCATTGGCCACACTAGATTCTCCCTCAGTGTACCCGAACAGGCGCCAGAGTATGGTGATTAGAGAATTTTCACAGTAACTTCATTGTAGTATTAATGTAAGCCTACTTGTGGCACTAATAAATAAAAAAAGCCAGGTGCATTGTGCCTTCAAGACCCACTCCAGAGACTTGAACATTGTAATCCAGAGACAGAGTACAGGAATGAGATAGAGAATCTGGTGAACTGGTGCGGCAACAATAATCTCTCCCTCAGTGTCACAAAACAAAGGAGATTGTCATCGACTTCAGGAAGCATAAAGGAGAACATGCCCCTGTCTACATCAACGGGGATGAAGTACAAAGGGTCGAGAACTTCAAGTTTTTAGGTGTAGAGATCACCAACAATCTGTCTCGGTCCCCCCATGCCGACATTATAGTTAAGAAAGCTCACCAACTCATCTACTTTCTCAGAAGGCTTAGGAAATTTGGCATGTCAGCTACAATTCTCACCAACTTTTACAGATACACCATAGAAAGCATTCTTTCTGGTTGTATCACAGCTTGGTATGGTGCCTGCTCTGCCCAAGATCGCAAGAAACTACAAAAGGTCATGAATGTAGCCCAATCCATCACACAAACCAGCCTCCCATCCATTGACTCTGTCTATACTTCCCGCCGCCTCAACAAAGCAGCCAGCATAATTAAGGACCCCACGCACCCCAGACATTCTCTCTTCCACCTTCTTCCTTTGGGAAAAAGATACAAAAGTCTGAGGTCACGTACCAACTGACTCAAGAACAGCTTCTTCCCTGCTGGCATCAGACTTTTGGGTAGATCTACCTTGCATTAAGTTGATCTTTCTCTACATCCTAGCTATGACTGTAACACTACATTCTGCATCCTCTCCTTTGATTGATTCCGGAGTTGAGAGGGTTGGCTTATGAGGAGAGACTGAGCAGACTGGGGCTATACTCATCAGAATTCAGAAGAATGAGGGGAGATCTTATAGAAACATATAAGATTATGAAGGGAATAGATAAGATCGAAGCAGGGAAGTTGTTTCCACTGGCGGGTGAAACTAGAACTAGGGGGCATATCCTCAAAATAAGGGGAAGCAGATTTAGGACTGAGTTGAGGAGGAACTTCTTCACCCAAAGGGTTGTGAATCTGTGGAATTCCCTGCCTAGTGAAGCAGTTGAGGCTACCTCATTGAATGTTTTTAAGGCAAGGATAGATACATTTTTGAACAATAAAGGAATTAAGGGTAAGTGGAGCTGAGTCCACGAAAAGATCAGCCATGAAGTTATTGAATGGCAGAGCAGGCTCGAGGAGCCAGATGGCCTACTCCTGCTCCTAGTTCTTATGTTCTTTTCTTCTCTATGAACAGTATGCTTTGTCCATATAGCGCGCAAGAAGCAACACTTTTCACTGTATGCTAATACATATGACAATAATAAATCAAATCAAATCAAAATCAAACCAGGCTGATTATCTAGTGTGGTACTGAGGGAACGCTGCACTGTCGGAGACTCTGTCTTTTGGATGAGATGTTAAACCAGGGTCCCATCTTCTCTCTGAGGTGGATGTATATGATCCTCGTATCTCAGCCAATATTTCTCGCTTAACCAAAGTGCCCAAGTGTACTGACCCCTGTTAACACTCAAGCCAGAAACTCCAAGGTGTTTTGTGAAGTTAGCCTGAACCCTAAGTTTTACGTTTGATTTTGGCATTGGTGAGCATAAGGTGTTTCACTCCAGTGATCCACGAGGAAGCTTTTATCAAATAAAGTTTATTTAAGAATGCAGTTAAAATATAATAAAAAGAATTCGCATAACTTTTATCAATAACAAGATTCAAATGTGACACAGTTTAAACCTTAACAGCTAGCTATCTCTGTTGTTCCAAGTCAAATATCGTCCCAGAGACATATACCCTTCTCTAGACTTGCAGCTGGTGTGGTGAGGCCACACCTGGAGTATTGTGTACAGTTTTGGACTCCTTACTTGAGAAAGGATATACTGGCACTGGAGGGGGTGCAGAGGAGATTCACTAGGTTGATTCCGGAGTTGAGAGGGTTGGCTTATGAGGAGAGACTGAGTAGACTGGGGCTATACTCATTGGAATTTAGAAGAATCAGGGGGGATCTTATAGAAACATATGAAATCATGAAGGGAATAGATAAGATAGAAGCAGGGAAGTTGTTTCCACTGGCGGGTGAAACTAGAACTAGGGGGCATAGCCTCAAAATAAGGGGGATCAGATTTAGGACTGAGTTGAGGAGGAACTTCTTCACCCAAAGGGTTGCGAATCTGTGGAATTCCCTGCCCAGTGAAGCAGTTGAGGCTACCTCATTGAATGTTTTTTAAGGCAAGGATAGATAAATTTTTGAACGGTAAAGGAATTAACGGTTATGGTGAGCGGGCGGGTAAGTGGAGCTGAGTCCATGAAAAGATCAGTCATGATCTTATTAAATGGAGCAGGCCCGAGGGGCCAGATGGTCTATTCCAGCTCCTAGTTCTTATGTTCTTAAGTTTTTATGTTCTAATGACTTGGCACAAAAGCAAGTATGCTCACATGTGCTGGATTTTCAGCTGTTTAACAGCTGCTGTGAAGAGAGAGAGCGAGAGAGACACTACCTTCTTCCATCAGCTTCTAACAGCAACTGAGAATCAAAACTAAAAACTGGACCTTTCTGTGTAAAGAAAATCCCCAAATCAAACTCCATTCAGCACTTCCCAAAGGATCATTAAACCCCAGGACACTGGGTTAGACCAGATTAAAATCAGCTTGATATCCATTATATTGCTTCAGCAACAATAAGAGGACATTGGTTACAGACATCCCGGCACCAATAAAATGTTAAGACCTGCTTGAAAAACCTGAAGAGAAACATGATTAAAATACATTTCTTAAAGGCGCAGTATCGTCACAACCCCGGTTTGGTGAAGGGGACTTCAGATGGATGTTTGGTCCCCTTAAATGCAAAAGACTCTAACATCTGTTCCAGGTACAAGCCATGGACACTTAGTAACATAGCAGCCACTTCACTTCTCATGAGGAATAAGCGTGCACCCACCACCCACAGCGTCTTTTGCCTGTACAACGGGAATGGCATTGACTCATTGTCCAAGTCACTCTCACACTCCAGGGGAACATAAAGAAAGTGGAACGTCCAAAGCCAATTCTTCCTCAACCTGTTTTCTTTGGCCAGGAAGAGGAGCTAGCCACCCACCTGACAGGCAGAGTAGAGCTCGGCAGCTGTAACCGGAGCAATAACTCAACAGAAATCAGAAACAAATGGATTGTTGAGAAGATCGTGCTTCCCGAAAGCTAAAAACTGGTGACAAAAAATTTGACTTATTTACTTCTTTGGATCTTCTCTTACAAAGTTATAGTCATAGCGTCAGAGAGGTTTACAGGCCCTTCAGCCCAACTTGTCCATGCCGCCCTTTTTTTTAACCACTAAGCTAGTCCCAGTTGCCCGCATTTGGCCCATATCCCTCTATACCCATCTTACCCATATAACTGTCTAAACGCTTTTTAAAAGACAAAATTGTACCCGCCTCTGGTGGATTTGTGGAACTCGCTGCCTCGTAGCGCGGTGGAGTCTGAATCAGTAAATGGTTTCAAAAAGCAGATAGATATATTTCCGATAACAAATAGGTTAAAAGGACATAGGGAACAGGTGGGGAGGTGGATTTGAGACCAGGGAGAGGTGAGCTATGATCTGATTGAACGGTGGAGCAGGCTCAAAGGGCTGAATTGCCTACTTCTGCTCTTAATTGCTACCTTCCTTTGTTAATGAAATAGTCAGTCACTGAATAAATTAATTCAGCCTGTAACCTGGCCTGTTTGATTTGAAACAAAGGACTGGACTGCTGGGCTACTTCAATTCGAGGGTGTATCGTTGGCTAATACAACCCCTATTGTGGTGTGGGAATCAAAAGGAGTGTTAGTCATTAAGAGTGTAATTGTAATGCACTAATTGTTGGTACGGCCTCTCATTCAGGATTGTGAATGTAATTAATAGTACCACGAGCTGATGGAATACCTAAACTGTCTGTCCCTCTGCCTGCATTAATTGGCTCAAGTGTCGGTGCTGAATTAGGATCCCAAAAGCACAGCCAGCCACCAATTAAATACCTCAGATTTTTCCTAGCAGGCATTGAGTTGCGCTGCCAGACTGATGCAGCTCCGTGATATGATGTTGAAGCTTCCTAATGAATTGATTGATTAAGTCGCTAATTCTATTTTCATAACTGGTCAGTGAATAGAGATCTTATTAGCTGGCAGATGAGTGTGGTACTTCTGCCAACAATATGTTTCTCATTGCAATATAATATCAATCACCACAGTCCCCACCATCGAGCACTAGTAGGCAGGGCTACCAATCTATAGAACAAAGAAAATTACAGCACAGGAACATGCCCTTTGGCCCTCCAAGCCTGCACCGACCATGCTGCCCGACTGAACTAAAACCCCCTACCCTTCCGGGGACCATATCCCTCCATTCCCATCCTATTCATGTGTTTGTCAAGACACCCCTTAGAAGTCACTACCGTATCCACTTCCACTACCTCCCCCAGCAACGAGTTCCAGCCACCCACCACCCTCTGTGTAAAACATCTGCCTCGTACACCTCCTTTAAACCTTGCCCCTTGTATAGTTTCCATACAATAGGCAGTTAAGGAATAAAAGCAAATACTGCAGATGGAGTCACAGAGGTATACAGCATGGAAACAGCCCCTTCGGCCCAACACGTCCATGCCACCCAGCTTTTACCACTAAGCTGGTCCCAATTGCCCACGTTTGGCCCATTTCCCTCTATACCCATCTTACCCACATAACTGTCTAAAAGCTTTTTAAAAGACAAAATTATACCCGCCTCTACTACTGCCTCTGGCAGCTCGTTCCAGACACTCATGCTGGAATCTGAAACAAAAACTGAAAATGCTGGAAAATCTCAGCAGGTCTGACAGCTTCCATGGAGAGAGAATAGAGCCAGCGTTTCGAGAGTGGTTCATTTTCCATCAGGGCTGTTAAAGAATAGTTGTAGCACAGTTCATGGAATCATAGAGTCTCTACAATGTAGAAGGGAACAATTCGGCCCATTGAGTCTGCATCGACAACAATCCCACCCAGGCCCTATCCTCGTAACCCCACGTATTTACCCTGCTAATCCCCCTGACACAAAGGGGCAATTTACCGTGGCCAATCCATCTAACCTGCACACTTTTGGACTGTGGGAGGAAACCGGAGCACCCGGAGGAAACCCACGCAGACACGGGGTGAATGTGCAAACCCCACACAGACAGTCACCCATGGCCCGAATCGAACCTGGGTCCCTGGCGCTGTGAGGTAGCAGTGCTAACCACCATGCCACCGTGCTGCCTATTTCACAGCAGGAATATCTGCACCGTCTGACTCCTGTCTGCCAGCCCCTGAACTTAAATGGGAGTCTTGACATAGTTCCTGTTTCCAAAGAGGACTAAGGACAACAGTAACCTTCACAAAGCACCGCAGACCCGACCTGTTTAGTGTTTGTGTGAACCATCCGTAATGTGCCACACTAACAGCCCCCACCCCATAATCTGCAGTCTGTGGACAGCCCCTTCCAGTCATACACATGCTAGCCTTAAGACCCCCTTGTTTGTCTGTGCTTCGTGTAGCCTTGTCAGGGTCCTGCTTCCCTCTGCTCGGTCTTCCCCCTGCCACCCACTATTTGTCTTCTTCATCCACCTCTTGTTCCCTCTATCTGTGGTTGTAATCCCTTGCCCCTCCCCCACCCCAATCCATCCACAGCCCTCCTTCCACATTGCCCTCTAGTGTTTGACCTTCACCCATCGCCCTCCTTGCACAGCCCTCCTTCCTCACTGCCCCCTCTTGTCTTCTTCAGGTAATCCCCCTTGGGCCTCACCTCACACTCCACCCAGTTCAATTTTGCACCTTTGTTGCATGAGTCCTGCAGCACAGTGCTGTCCAGATAGATGTTGCCGTGTGGTACCAGGGGGAAGAGTGATCCACCATTAACCCGCCGCCATTGGGGAATTGCGATTTGATTTTAGGCCGACGGCTTTCCAACCTTTTCCCTCCCTCTAAATTCCCCCACTCCCACAAAACCCACCGTGGGTGGAATGGGAGAGTTCCACCCAGTAAGTGAAAGAAGCCAACATAGCCAATAAATGCATAGGGCACATTGGCACAATGGGCAGCAGAGTGGCAAAATGGGCAGCACGGTGGCACAATGGTTAAATCATAGAAATCATAACACTGCTGCCTCACCGCGCCTGGGACCCTGGTTCAATTCCAGCCTCAGGTGATTGTGTGGAGATTGCATATTCTCCCTGTGTCTGTGTGGGTTTCCTCCAGATGCTCTGGTTTCCTCCTATACTCCAAAGATGTGCGGTTGGGTTGATTAGCCATTCTAAATTGCCCCTTAGTGCCGGGGGATAGGGCCTGGATGGGATTATTGTTGGTGCAGACTCGATGGGCCAAATGGCCTCCTTCTGCACTGTAAGGATTCTATTCTGTGAATTCTAAATCAGTGAATGGAGCGTCTATTTCATTCTGAAATGCATGATGGGCTGAATGGCCTTTTCCCTCTGCTAAACGAGTGTATCATTGTATGAGATGGAGAGTAAATGAAGCAGTTGCACCAGAATTACACAAATCCTCTGGCACAGAGGATTCAGAGTTAGAGTGCATTTGTTAACCTCACTTTGAGATAACAAACTTGAAGGATGTGCAGTCACGTTGCCCGGCAATGTTGCCGCAACGCTTATCAATCCTAACCTATTTTCAACGCAGAAGTACTTGCATAATTTGGGGTGAGCAGGTATAGATCAGCGATAAGTGTGTGTACATTTGTCAGCTATCTGCTATTTATTTAACTTTTAGTCTTGTCGAATATTGAAATTGGTCCTTATCAGTTGACTCAATGCAGCATCTCAGCATCATAAAATCAAAATTAACATGGATGCGCGCTGTGAAATATCTGTTTTGAAATGTATTTACTCCTGATGCTATTGATTATTTCTTTCTCCACACGGTGATTAGGCTTGAGAGGTCGGTACGAACGCAGAGACCTGTGAGGACATAGCTTTCATGTTTGTTTCCAAGTGTCTCCTACGTTGTGGGTGGCACAGTGGTTAGCACTGCCTCCTAACAACGCCAGGGACGCCGATTCAATTCCCAGCTTGGGACTCTCTGTGCGGAGTCTGCACGTTCTCCCCGTGTCTGCGTGGGTTTCCTCCGGTTTCCTGCCACAGTCTGAAAGACGAGCTGGTTAGGTGCATTGGCCGTGCTAAATTGTCCCTCAGTGTACCCGAACAGGCGCCAGAGTGTGGCGACTAGGGGATTTTCACAGTGACATCATTGCAGTGCTAATGTAAGCCTACCTGTGACACCAATAAATAAATTTAGAAAACTTAAACTTACTAGGAGAGTTCCCTGTCACTCCAATAGGAGGTGCTCTTTTCCTCACAGCATCACTTCTCATATTTATCTCGCATTTAATGCAATAAAATCTCTCACAGCGTTTCACAGCAAAGCAAAATTTGACAAGTGCCACAACCTTCTGAGTCTGAGCATACCAGGTCCCAGGCCCCAGGCCCACTCCAGCACCCACAAAACCCAGGCTGACATTCCCGTTGTAGGACTGAGGGAGTGTTGCACTATCAGAGGTGCCAACTTTCAGATAGAACATTAAACTGAGCTTCTCAAGTGAGTGGAAAAGATTGTATGTCTATATTTTAAAGTTTATTTATTAGTGTCACAAGTAGGCTGACATTAACAATGAAGTCACTGTGAAAATCCTCCAGTCACCACACTCTGGCACCTGTTCGGGTACTGAGGGAGAATTTAGCACGGCCAATGCACCTGACCAGCACGTCTTTGGACTGAACAGGAGGAGATCATAGAAGAATCATAGAAACCCTACAGTGCAGAAGGAGGCCATTCGGCCCATCGAGTCTGCACCGACCACAATCCCAACCAGGCCCTACCCCCACATATTTTACCCACTAATCCCTCTAACCTACGCATCTCAGGACTCTAAGGGGCAATTTTTTTTTTAAACCTGGCCAATCAACCTAACCCGGCACATCTTTGGACTGTGGGAGGAAACCGGAGCACCCGGAGGAAACCCACGCAGACACGGGGAGAATGTGCAAACTCCACACAGACAGTGACCCGAGCCGGGAATCGAACCCGGGACCCTGGAGCTGTGAAGCAGCAGTGCTAACCACTGTGCTACCAAGCCGCCCATACTGAGATGAGCAGTGGCGTTATCTCCAGTGTCCTGGCTTGCAATACTTATCCCTCAAGCAACACCAAAACATGAGGGAGGTAATTCTTCCATCTCGCTGTGCTGTGTTTTTAGGGGCGGCCGATTCATGCCATTCTCTCTAGTCTCTCCCTCCCCTGCTGGGAGTGGTTCACTCCAGTGGGATTCACAACAGCTTCCCACTTACAGGAGCTGGTGGCCTGACCCCGGTGGCCCAAGGGCATCGGGCAGTGCCGAGGGGTGGGGTCTGATGGGACGGAGCCTCTATGGGGTGATCGGCGGGAGGGGGCCCGCTACCTTCCCAGGCAGTGCATTCCAGATTCCCACCACACTCTGAGTGGATTTTTCTTTTCTCAAATCCCCTCTGAACCTCCTGCCTCTTACCCAGGCTTCCTATGCTATAGTAGAGACTTCACTTCAAAACAGTTTCAGTGGCTGTAAAGTGCTTCGGAATGTGATCTTATGTTCTTTCATAATATTGATGTTCTCATCTTGAATCCAGAGGGTTGGGAGCTGCTGTTGAGAGAACAGGGAGATCCACGGTTGAAAAAGGGCTAATGCAAAGTTAGGAGGAGGGCACTATATATATATATATATTTATTCTATTCATTCAGTCTGTGAACATCCTGCCGTAGTTGGAAATTAATGCCCGTCTCTATATTACAGTGAGAAGTCTCACAACACCAGGTTAAAGTCCAACAGTTTTATTTGGAATCACGAGCTCTCGGAGCGCTGCTCCTTCATCAGGTGAGTGGAGAGGTAGGTTTCACAAACACGGCATATATAGACAGAGACATAATTGCAAGATAATGGTTGGAATGTGAGTCTTTTCAGGTAATCAAGTCTTTATAGATACAGACAATGTGAGTGGAGAGAGGGATAATCACAGGTTAAAGAGATGTGAATTGTCTCAAGCCAGGACAATTAGTAGGACTTTGAATGGACACTGCGCTACAATCACCAGGCAGGAGTGTTCCTTTCCAGTCGGGGAACACTTCAGCGGTCACGGGCATTCAGCCTCTGATCTTCGGGTAAGCGTTCTCCAAGGCGGCCTTCAAGACACACAACAACGCAGAATCGCTGAGCAGAAACTGATAGCCAAGTTCCGCAACATGAGAATAGCCTCAACCGGGATCTTGGGTTCATGTCACACTATCTGTAACCCCCACCATTTGGCCTGGGCTTGCAAAATCCCTCTTATTGTGCCCACCCTTGTCCAACGCCGGCATCTCCACATCATCCCTATACTTCAGTCACAGCCCAACTGAGGGACTTGCTTTGCTACTTCAGAGGGTAGTTAAGAGTTAATCGTATTGGATGGGACTAGAGACACATAGAACATAGAACATAGAAAGCCACAGCACAAACAGGCCCTTCGGCCCACAAGTTGCGCCGATCACATCCCCACCTCTAGGCCTATCTATAGCCCTCAATCCCATTAAATCCCATGTACTCATCCAGAAGTCTCTTAAAAGACCCCAACGAGTTTGCCTCCACCACCACCGACGTCAGCCGATTCCACTCACCCACCACCCTCTGAGTGAAAAACTTACCCCTGACATCTCCTCTGTACCTACCCCCCAGCACCTTAAACCTGTGTCCTCTCGTAGCAACCATTTCAGCCCTTGGAAATAGCCTCTGAGAGTCTACCCTATCCAGACCTCTCAACATCTTGTAAACCTCTATCAGGTCACCTCTCATCCTTCGTCTCTCCAGGGAGAAGAGACCAAGCTCCCTCAACCTATCCTCATAAGGCATGCCCCCCAATCCAGGCAACATCCTTGTAAATCTCCTCTGCACCCTTTCAATGGCTTCAACATCTTTCCTGTAATGAGGTGACCAGAACTGCGCGCAGTACTCCAAGTGGGGTCTAACCAGGGTCCTATAAAGCTGCAGCATTATCTCCCGACTCCTAAACTCAATCCCTCGATTAATGAAGGCCAGTACGCCGTACGCCTTCTTGACCGCATCCTCCACCTGCGAGGCCGATTTAAGAGGGTGGGATTTTATGGCCTCGTTCATCGCAAAACCGTAAAATCCCGGCCGAGGCCAACGGACCTTCCCATTGTCCGCCCCTCGCCCGCTCCGATTCCCATGGTGGGCGGGGTGGTAAAACTCCGGCCATATCGGCCAGACCAGGTAAGAAATGGCAAGGTTCCCTTTCCTAAACCAATTGGACTTTAGCAACAATCAGACAACCTCTTACCAGCTGGTAACAGTTCGCTTAATCATAGAATCTCTACAGTGCAGAAGAGGCCATTCGGCCCATCGAGCTGCACCGACCCTCTGACAGAGTATCTTACCCACGCCCTCTCCCCACTCTATCCTCGTAACCCCACACACTTACCATGGCTAATACCTGTAAATAACACATCTTTGGACACTAAGGGGCAGTTTGCCGTGGCCTAATCCACCTAACCTCCACATCTTTGGACTGTGGGAGGAAACCGGAGCACTTGGAGGAAACCCACGCAGACACGGGGAGAGCATGCAAACTCTGCACAGACAGTGGCCCGAGGCCGGAATTGAACCTGGGTCCCTGGAGCTGTGAGGCAGCAGTGCATTGTGCCGCCCAATTCCCAGATTTTGTAACTACGTTAAATATTCTCAAACTGCCACTGTGAGATCTGAACTCATATTCCCTGGACTACTTGCGACAGAACTACTATACATCCGTACACATTTGCGTGGGAGAGCTCGACCTGCTCACACATGACAACATTATCACAGGGGTATAACGCTCATACCCTCTCCCCCTCTATCCCCCCTCCTTCCCCCCCCCCCCTCCTCCCAACCCCATCCCATGACAACCAAACATCCCATTTAGATACAAAAAAGATAAATGAAATAAAACAGGTTGTTTTTGCATGCACCTGAATGGCTACTTTATTTATGATATTTTATGATATCTTCCCTGACTAAAGTACCTCAGTTAAATTGGACAATTATATTTAAAGAGATTGGGTTCGAGCAAAGAGAATGCTAAGGGCACCTAATTTGAAAGAGACAAAGCTGGCTGTCTCTGCGAGATGAAATAAAATTACCTTCTGGAACAATGGCATTATGATGATAATAATACCCTCATGAATATTTCCTATTCTTTTTCTTAATAGATTCAACTTCTGCATGTGGAGTTCACTTCTCAGAAAAACCTGGCGTGCTTTACCTCAGAATTGATCACAAGCAGGAAAGGCCTCTCCACCCATATAATCCTCCAGACTAGCTGCACTTCCACAGGGTCACTCTGCTCTCATTAACCCTTTCTCCCCTTCCTTCAAGCACCTATCTAGCCGATTCTTGAACCTTGACAATGTGAGCCAGAGGTTCAGGCCCACGGGATCCTTCCTGCATCAAAATGGGGAAGCCCAAAGGCCATCAGGTATGAGGCTTCTGCACTCATTGTAATGGAGCAGGCATGGACCGATGAAGAGTTAGGAGTTAAACATAGAAAATTGGAGCGGGGATAGGCCATTCAGCCCTTCGAGCCTGCTCCGCCTTCAGCATGATCAAGGCTGATCATCCAGTTCAATAATCTTTTCCCCCATATCTTTGGGTCCCTTACACCCAAAAGCCAAATCTAATTCCTTCTGGAAAACATACAATGTTTTGGCCTCAACTGCTTTCTGTGGTAGCAAATTCCACATGCCCACCACGCTCTGGGTGAAGAAATTTCTCCTCATCTCAGTCCTAAAAGGTTTGTCCCATATCCTTAGACTCCTGGTTCTGGACTTCCCCACTATCAGGAACATCCTTCCTGCATCCACTCTGACTAGCCCTGTTAGAATTTTCTATGAGATCCCTCCCTATTTTTCCGAACTCCAACAAATACAATCCTAACTGACTCAATCTCTGATATGTCAGTCCCACCATGCCAGGAATCAATCTGGTAAACCTTCACTGTACTCCAGCATGGACATCCTTCCTCAGACAAGGAGACCAAAACTACACACAATATTCCAGGTGTGGACTCACCAAGGTCCTGCAAAATTGCAGCAAGACCCCCCTGCTCCTGTATTCAAATCCTCTCGCTATGAAGGCCAACATTCCATTTGCCTTCTTCACCACCTGTTGCACCTGCATGCTTACCTTCAGCGACTCGTGAACGAGGACACTCAGGTCTCATTGCAAATTCCCCTCTCAATTTATAGCTATTTAGCAAATAATCTGCCTTCCTATCTGTGCTCCCAAAGTGGATAACTTCACATTTATCCACATTATACTGCATCTGCCATGCATTTACCCATTCACTCAGCTTGTACTGATCATACAGATTCATCTCCACATCCTCCTCGCAACTCACCCTCCAACCTGGCTTTGTGTCATCTACAAACTTGGAGATATTGCATTTAGTTCCCTCATCTAAATCACAAAATATATAGTGAGTAGCTGGGGTCCCAGCACTGATCCCTGCGGTGCCCCACTAATCACTGCCTGCCACTTGGAAAATGACCCGATAATTCCTACTCTTTATTTCCTCTCTGCCAACCAGTTTTCTATCCATCTCAATACACTACCCCAATCCCATGTGCTTTAATTTTACACGCTAATCTCTTACGTCAGACTTTGTCAAAAGCCTTCTGAAAATCCAAACATCACTGGCTCCTCCTTGTCAAGTTTACTAGTTACATCCTCAAAGAACTCCAGCAGATTTGTCAAGCATGATTTCCCTTTTGTAAATCCTGACTCTGCCCGATTCTGCCACTGTTTTCCAAGTGCTCTGCTATAAAGCCCTTGATAATGGACTCTAGAATTTTACCCATTATTGATGTCAGGCATCGAAGCAATTTGTGAATAGAGGAGTCAATAAAATACTCCGAACCCTCCGGTGCCCACTGGGCATGCTGAGGCTGGCACTGTGTGCATGCTCCCTGTCTGCATGCTGAAGCCTTCTTTATCAGATAGAGAACCTAGTGAAATGGTGCGATGACAATAATCGCTCCCTCAATGCCAGTAAAATGAAGGAGATAGTCATCAATTTCAGGAAACGTAGTGGAGGACAGGCCCCTCTCTGCATCAACAATAATGAAGTGGAAATGGTCGAGAGCTTCAAATTTCTAGGTGTCCCGCTCACCAACAATCTATCCTGGTCCCTTCACACCAACGCTATAGTTAAGAAAGCCCACCAAAGCTTCTACTTTCTCAGAAGACTAAGGAAATTCAGCATGTCCGCTACGACTCTCACCAATTTATACAGCTGCACCATAGAAAGCATCCTATCTGGATGTGTCACAGCTTGGTATGGCTCCTGCCCCGACCATGACAGCAAGAAACTACAAATGAATGAAGCCCAGTCCATCACTCAAACCAGTCTCCCATCCATTGACATTCTCTACACTTCCCACTGCTTTGGAAAAGCAGCCAGCATAATCAAGGACCCCACACATCCTGGACATACTCTCTTCCACCTTCTTCCATCGGGAAAAAGATACAAGAGTCTGAAAACACGTATCAGTTTGACTCAAGAACAGTTTCTTCCCTGCTGCCATCAGACTTTTGAACGGTCCTATCATATATTCAGCTGATCTTTCACCTCACCCTACCTGTAACTGTGGCACTAAAGTCTGCACTCTCTCCTTTCCTTCTCCCCTATGTATGTACTCTATGGACAGTATGTTTTGTCTGTATAGCGCGCAAGAAACAACACTTTTCTCTGTATCCCAATACATGTGACAATAATAAATCAAATCAAATTAAATATCAATGATGCCTGAAAAAAGGTGCTATACAAACTGACTTCAAACTCATTTCTCTCCTTCACCTATTTCACAACCTCCCAAAACACTAAAAAATGTACTAAAAAAAAGTACATTTTTCTGCTTCTTGTCCGAAATCTCTTACATCTTGTATCATCAAGCCAATCATTTCATAATTTTTAACACCTCAATCAAATCATCTCTTTCCTATTTAAAAATGACCCCAATTTTCCTTCTCGGTGACATAGGGGCAAAGCTTCTGGAGTTGGAGCAGAATGCAGACAGCTCTGAACAGCGCCACATTTTCATTCTCAACATAATGCCGACATCTACACTTCGGTGACTATTAATTAAATTAAATCCCAAGACTGAGTGAATTAAGCATATTAATTAGCTTGTACTGGACTGAAATATTGCTAATTAATCCAATACATGTAGAGAAATTAAACTATCTGCAGGACGCTTTTTCTCTACAACTTTATTAAGTAAAAATAAATTAGCAATCAACTCGATTAAAAGGGGGAATATTATTAATAAATAATGCTAACAAGGGCTGATTTGCATTCTCACATCAAATAAATTAAGGAACTCAAAAATATCAATAGCTCAAAAAAACAGTCTTGTCTTTATGGAGCTGAGGGACCTATTTATTTCATTAGAGGCAAAAGAGATGAATTGATTATGCTAATAAGTTTAATTAGAATGTAGGTTTTCCCATACATTTCAACAAATATCTCTTAAAGGACTAAGCTTGGGAGGTTGCTTTCGGAGTTCAGCCTTGGAAATCCATCAGTTAATTTTGCCAATATCAAAGATGGGGATCTAATTTTGACCAGTCTGTACTAATCTGTCCAGACCACCTTGTCTGCCTCATTAACTCTCATCGAGCTACTAATGTTTGAACTTGTGATCCTGTTCACTCTATATCTTCCCCTCCATAATTTTGTACAGCTCTAAAGTTACCCCCTCTTTGTACCAAGGAAAATAATCCCAACCTATCAAATCTCTCCTCATAGCTACATTTTTCTACCCCTGGCAACATTCATGTAAACCTCCTCTGCACTCTCTCCAGAGTGTAAACCTCCTCTGCACTCTCTCCAGAGTGTAAACCTCCTCTGCTCCCTCTCCAGAGTGTAAACCTCCTCTGCACTCTCTCCAGAGTGTAAACCTCCTCTGCACTCTCTCCAGAGTGTAAACCTCCTCTGCACTCTCTCCAGAGTGTAAACCTCCTCTGCACTCTCTCCAGAGTGTAAACCTCAAAGAACAAAGAAGACAGAGGGTGGTAGTGGAAGGGTTTCTTCCGGCTGGAGGCCTGTGACTAGTGGTGTTCCGCAGGGCTCTGCACTGGGACCTCTATAAACGATCTGGAAGAAGGTGTAACTGGGGTGATCAGTAAGTTTGCGGATGACACAAAATTGGCAGGACTTGCAGATAGTGAGGAGCATTGTCAGAGGCTACAGAAGGATATAGATAGGCTGGAAATTTGGGCAAAGAAATGGCAGATGGAGTTCAATCCTGATGAATGCGAGGTGATGCATTTTGGTAGAAATAATGTAGGGAGGAGCTATACGATAAATGGCAGAACCATAAAGGGTGTAGATACACAGAGGGACCTGGATGTGCAAGTCCACAGATCCTTGAAGGTGACGTCACAGGTGGAGAAGGTGGTGAAGAAGGCATATGGCATGCTTGCCTTTATAGGACGGGGCATAGAGTATAAAAATTGGGGTCTGATGTTGCAGATGTATAAAAAGTTGGTTCGGCCGCATTTGGAATACTGCGTCCAGTTCTGGTCGCCACACTACCAGAAGGACGTGGAGGCTTTGGAGAGAGTACAGAGGAGGTTTACCAGGATGTTGCCTGGTATGGAGGGGCTTAGTTATGAGGAGAGATTGGGTAAACTGGGGTTGTTCTCCCTGGAAAGACGGAGGATGAGGGGAGACTTAATAGAGGTGTATAAAATTATGAAAGGCATAGATAGGGTGAACGGTGGGAAGCTTTTCCCCAGGTCGGTGGTGACATTCACGAGGGGTCATAGGTTCAAGGTGAAGGGGGGGAAGTTTAACACAGATATCAGAAGGACATATTTTACACAGAGGGTGGTGGGGGCCTGGGATGCGCTGCCAGGCAAGGTGGTGGAGGCGGACACATTGGGAACGTTTAAGACTTATCTAGATAGCCATATGAACGGAGTGGGAATGGAGGGATACAAAAGAATGGTCTAGTTTGGACCAGGGAGCAGCGCGGGCTTAGAGGGCCGAAGGGCCTGTTCCTGTGCTGTATTGTTCTTTGTTCTTGTTCTCAGAGTGTAAACTCCTCTGCGCTCTCTCCAGAGTGTAAACCACCTCTGCATTCTCTCCAGAGTGTAAACCTCCTCTGCGCTCTCTCCAGAGTGGAAACCTCCTCTGCACTCTCTCCAGAGTGTAGACCTCCTCTGCGCTCTCTCCAGAGTGTAAACCTCCTCTGCACTCTCCAGAGTGTAAACCTCCTCTGCACTCTCTCCAGAGTGTAAACCTCCTCTGCACTCTCTCCAGAGTGTAAACCTCCTCTGCGCTCTCTCCAGAGTGTAAACCTCTTCTGTGCTCTCTCCAGAGTGTATACCTCCTCTGTGCTCTCTCCAGAGTATAAACCTCCTCTGCGCTCTCTCCAGAGTGTAAACCTCCTCTGCGCTCTCTCCAGAGTATAAACCTCCTCTGCACTCTCTCCAGAGTGTAAACCTCCTCTGCACTCTCTCCAGAGTGTAAACCTCCTCTGAGATCTCTCCAGAGTGTAAACCTCCTCTGCATTCTCTCCAGAGTGTAAATCTCCTCTGCACTCTCTCCAGAGTGTAAACCTCCTCTGCACTCTCTTTGATTTGATTTGATTTATTATTGTCACATGTATTAGTATACAGTGAAAAGTATTGTTTCTTACACACTATACAGACAAAGCATACCGTACATAGAGAAGGAAACGAGAGAGTGCAGAATGTAGTGTTACAGTCATAGCTAGGGTGTAGAGAAAGATCAACTTAATGCAAGGTAAGTCAATTCAAAAGTCTGAAAGCAGCAGGGAAGAAGCTGTTCTTGAGTCGGTTGGAACATGACCTCAGACTTTTGTATCTTTTTCCCGAAGGAAGAAGGTGGAAGAGAGAATTTCCAGGGTGTGTGGGGTCCTTAATTATGCTGGCTGCTTTGCCGAGGCAGCGGGAAGTGTAGACAGAGTCAATGGATGAGAGGCTGGTTTGCGTCATGGATTGGGCTACATTCACGACCTTTTGTAGTTCCTTGCAGTCTTGGGCAGAGTAGGAGCCATACCAAGCTGTGATACAACAGAAAGAATGCTTTCTATGGTGCATCTGTAAAAGTTGGTGAGAGTCATAGCTGACAAGCTAAATTTCCTCAGTCTTCTGAGAAAGTAGCGGTATTGGTGGGCTTTCTTAACTATAGTGTCGGCATGGGGGAACCAGGACAAGTTGTTGGTGATCTGGACACCTAAAAACTTGAGGACTGCCGGTATACACGTTGCTGAACAACACTTAGTGGTACATCTTGCTTGGTCATCTAGCATGTTTAACTACTGCGTCATGTGACAGTTGAGTATTGCGTTTTGAGCATTGAGTACAAGAGTTGGGAAATCATGTTGCAGCTATATAAAACCTTGGTTAGGCCACATTTGGAGTATTGCATGCAGTTCTGATCACCACACTACCAGAAGGACATGGAAGCTTTGGAAAGAGTGCAAAGAAGGTTCACCAGGGTGTTGCCTGGTCTCGAGGGTATTGGCTATGAGGAGAGGTTGAATAAACTAGGATTGTTTTCACTGGAAAGACAGAGGCTGAGGGGAGACCTGATAGAGGTCTACAAAATTATGAGAGGCGTAGGCAGGGTGGATAGTCAGAGGCTTTTTCCCAGGGTGGAAGTGTCAATTACAAGGGGGCACAGGTTCAAGGTGAGAGGGGGAAAGTTTTTAAGGGAGATGTGCGGGGAAGTTTTTCACGCTGAGAGTGGTGGGTGTCTGGAATGCGCTGCCAGAGGAGGTGGTGGAAGCAGGCACATTAACAAAATTTAAGAGGCATCTGGATGGGCATGTGAATAGGAAGGGAATAGGGGGATACGGACTGAGTAAGGGCAGAAGGTTTTTTTTAGTTTAGTTAGGGAATTATGATCAGCACAGGCTTGGAGGGCCGAAGAGCCTGTTCCTGTGCTGTACTTTTCTTTGTTCTTTGTTCTTTATATCCTGTCTGATGATGTATAAACATTATGGACGTACCCGCTTAAGGAAATACTGCAACATCCCCCCATTTTTTTCTAAAGCTAAAATCACACTCGTATAATAAATAAACAAATAACAAGGATGCCATAATATTCTTTACTACACAGCAAACTATGCATTGTGAGTTTGCAACTTTATGAGTCTCTGAAACATAAGGGTGGTTTGCTAATTTGATCTGATCTGATCACAGTGAAACTTCTTTGTGATCCTGACTATTACCACAATGGTCGTGACTCAGAAGAGTGTAGCTGTGTTGCACAATAACATGTTCAGATCTCACCTTCGAACATTTTGCGATTGAATTGCTGGGTGTTGACTTCTCTTCGAGTTGACATCGATTTCTACGTACCATCACTCCGTTTGATGTCACCACTTCATATAATCCTAGCTCTCAACAAATCCTTAATGATTTTACTGCAAACCAGGTTTCCTTTATTGGATGTAGAACCCAATTCTATGGTCAAACTTGCTTACCAGAGCAAATCTCCGACACTCTGTGCATCACAGAGTGCCCCAGCGTGATTCCCTCTGGTAAGTAGGGGGTGGGGCCTATTCCCGCCCGAGAGGCCGGCAGCAAAGCACTGAGTGCGCCATTGTGCATGCTCCGATCATTCAGAGTGCAGATCGACATATGCGCAGTGCCCCCCCCCCCCCCCCCATTGCCGGTTTCCTCCAGGTGCTCTGGTTTCCTCCCACAGTCCAAAGATGTGCGGGTTAGGTTGATTGGCCATGCTAAATTGCCCCTTAGTGTGGGGTTACGGGAATAGGGCCTGGGTGGGATTGTGGTCACTGCAGACTCAATGGGCCAAATGGCCTCCTTCTGCACTGTAGGGACTCTGTGATTCTATATTCCTAATTCATCTTGGTCGACCCAAAATGGTCCAACGTATCTTGGATATCTTGTAGCGCAGCCTTCGAATCTGGTTTTCCATCGTGTCTGGAGTACTGGATTGTCGGCTGGCTTTTCTTGCAATGGCTGATTCCTGCGTTGTCCAAAACTCATCAATTTGAAGCACATTTTGACCTCTGGATCCAGTGAATCAACTTGCAGATCCAATGAAGCATCCACATTCTTTGCTGGATTCAGCAACCTGCTCAAGGTGCCTGAAGTAACCACCTGCTTCATAATGACCGCACTCGTAACCTTGAACTTTGACTGACAATCATTACAAACAAAGTATTGTGCATTCCAATGGTTTCCACCATATCATTTCAAGGGGTTTGTGGTCTGCTTCCACAATGAATCTCTTTCCAAAAGGATATGTGCAAAATCTGATATGAAATAGCGGACATGGCATCTCCCACTCTCAGAACACAACGGCGGATTTCTCCAGCTGTTCATACCCCGCTGCTGCTGCCAGCGAGCACAGAGAATTTGGCACTCAGCCAAATCACTGTTGAGTGAATCCCGGCTGCGAGCGAGGTCGGAGAATCCTGCCCAATTGGTTTCCCACCCTGCAGAGTGCAAGCTCCGAGTCTTTCTGTGATGTGTTTGCCACGAAGATGGATTCTTTACTTGGGGGATAAAACGGGAGTGAGAACATTTCCTCTGACAGCGACATTTTTCACGTTTCAGACATATGATAATGATCAAAACAAAAATAAAAGCAAATCACTGCGGATGCTGGAATCTGAAACCAAAATAGAAAATGCTGGAAAATCTCAGCAGCTCTGGCAGCATCTGTGAGGAGAGAAAAGAGCTGACGTTTCGAGTCCAGACGACCCTTTGTCAAAGCTTTGTCAAATCCGCTGAGATTTTCCAGCATTTTCTCTTTCGGTATATGATAATGATCTTCTAATCATGCGAACAGCGCTTCCTTCATTAATAACTCCCTGAGCAATGATGCCTACAGAGGAAAGTTGGGAATATCTGGTGCCAGGAAGTTACACAATGTTAGATAATGATGTAGATCCTTCCTGTCCTGTAGCGTATGATGAAGTGTACGTCCTCCTTTTTGCAATGAATAACGTTACTCAAATATATGGAAATGAGAAAGTTAATGCGACGCACACTCACCTTGCATTTTGACGATTGAAGTTAAGGCCCAGCTGATGAGCAGTCTCCATTAAAAGGTGTAAATTGAAATTGCGTTCTTCTTTCATTTTGCCAACTAAAGCAATCGCAGCGATGATGCAAATGCATCTTGACATTTCTCTAGAGATTCGGTCCAAGTGCTGTTGGAGCGAGTGAACAAGTCCTGACTGATTGATAATCCAATAGTAGCTTTGGAACGGTGTCTGTAATTGTTATCAGTTCCAAGTAAGCCTTCTTCCAGATGGACAGATCAGTAAATGTTTCCAGCTTGGAGAGGAATTTTGCACCACAGACTTTGGGATTCAAATCCTCTGAAGTTGGAATCTTGTGTGGGCACCTTTTCAATGCTCGGTTGAGACATCACAGAATCGCAGAATTGTCACAGTGCAGAAGGAGGTCATTTGGCCCATTGTGTCTGCACCAGCTCTCCACTAAAGGGTTGGGAAATCCTTAAAGGTAAACAGAAAGCCATGAAAAAAGCTACAAAGAAAGGTAAGATGGATTATGAGTAAACTAGCTCAGAATAAAAACAAAGATAGCAAAAGTTTCTACAAATATATAAAGCGAAAAAGTGGCGAAAGTAAACATTGGTTTTTTAGAGGATGAGAAGGGGGATGTAATAACTGGAAATGAGGAAATGGCTGAGGCATTGAACAGGTATTTTGTGTCAGTTTTCACAGTGGAAGACACAAGTAACATGCCAGAAATTGATGACAGGAAGGCTATGGCAGGTGAGGACCGAGAAACTATCATTATCACAAAAGAGTTAGCATTGGGCAAGTTAATGGGGCTAAAGGTAGACAAGTCTCCTGGTCCTGATGGAATGCATTCCAGGGTACTAAAAGAAATGGCGGGGGGAATAGCAAATGCACTAGTGGTAATTTACCAAAATTCGCTGGACTCTGCGGTGGTTCCCGCAGATTGGAAAACAGCAAATGTTTAAAAAAGGAGGTAGATAAAAGACGGGTAACTATAGGTCAGTTAGCTTAACTTCTGTAGTAGGGGAAATGCTTGAATCTATCATCAAGGAAGAAATAACAAGATATCTGGATATAAATTGTTCCATTGGAAAGACGCAGCATGGGTTCATGAAGGGCAGGTCATGTTTGACTAATTTGGTGGAATCCTTTGAGAACATTACAGTAGAAGTGGACAATGGGGAACCTGTGGATGTGGTGTATGTGGATTTCCAAAAGGCATTTGACAAGGTGCCGCACCAAAGACTGCTACATAAGATAAAGGTGCATGGTGTTACGTATGGTGTTATGTATCAGCATGGATAAAGGATTGGTTAACTAACAGAAAGCAAAGAGTGGGGTTAAATGGGTGTTTTTCTGATTGGTGATCAGTGATTAGAGGTGTGCCTCAGGGATCAGTGTTGGGACCGCAATTGTTTACGATTTACATAGATGATTTGGAGTTGGGGGCCAAGTGTAGTGTGTCAAAATTCGCAGACAATGGGAAACCTGTGGAATGTGGTGTATCTGGATTTCCAGAAGGCATTTGACAAGGTGCCGCACCAAAGGCTGCTGCATAAGATAAAGGTGCATGGTGTTACGGGTAATATATTAGCATGGATAGAGGATTGGTTAACTAACAGAAAGCAAAGAGTGGGGATAAATGGGTGTTTTTCTGGTTGGCGATCAGTGACGAGTGGTGTGCCTCAGGGGTCAGTGTTGGGACCGCAATTCTTTACGATTTACGTAGATGATTTGGAGTTGGGGACCAAGTGTAGTGTGTCAAAATTCGCAGATGACACTAAGATGAGTGGTAGATCAAAGTGTACATAGGATGCTGAAAGTCTGCAATGGGATTTCGATAGTCAAATGAGTGGGCGAGGGTCTGGCAGATGGAGTACAATGTTGGTAAATGTGAGGGTGGTCAAGAAGGCATATGGCATGCTTGCTTTTATTGGACGGGGCATAGAATATAAAAGTTGGCATATGATGTTGCAGCTGTATAGAACGTTGGTTAGGCCACATTTGGAATACTGCGTCCAGTTCTGGTCGCCACACTACCAGAAGGACGTGGAGGCTTTGGAGAGAGTACAGAAAAGGTTTACCAGGATGTTGCCTGGTATCGAGGGTCTTAGCTATGAGGAGAGATTGGGTAAACTGGGGTTGTTCTCCCTGGAAAGACGGAGGATGAGGGGCAACCTAATAGACGCTTATAAAATTATGAAAGGCATAGATAGGGTGAACAGTGGGAAGCTTTTTCCCAGGTCAGAGGTGACAAACACAAGGGGTCATGGGTTCAAGGTGAGGGGGGCAACGTTCAACACAGATGTCAGGGGGATGTATTTTACACAGAGGGTGGTGGGGGCCTGGAATGCACTGCCAAGCGAGGTGATTGAGGCGGACACGCTGGGATCGTTTAAGACTTATCTAGATAGCCACATGAACAGACTGGGAATAGAGGGATACAAACGAATGGTCTTGTTGGGCACATGAACGGCACAGGCTTGGAGGGCCGAAGGGTCTGTTCCTGTGCTGTATTGTTCTTTGTTCTTTGTTTGTAATCTGTGCCCCCACTCCTGAGGTGTGTTTCACAGCGGTGGAAGTGGTCTGTCATTGGCCAGTGGTGAGATCTTCTGGTCCTGCCGTGGTCAATGGGGTTTCCCATTGTTTGCAACCCCGCTGCCTGGAACATGGGGTGAAGGTTCGCCATCTGCAGGCCAGAAGATTCACCCGCGGGAACGTCTGGAAAATTCCGGCTACCAAGTCAAGGACTGGCTCAATGGTATTCTTCTTGATGTCTTATATCCCCACTGTTGGTACTATGAATAGCAATACAAACATACAAAATAGAAGTAGATCATTTGGCCCCTTAAAGCATTTGATAAGATCATAGTTTTGTGTTTCCAATTCCACATTCCCATCTACTCCTGATAATCTTTGATTCCCTTGCCCAACAAGAATCTATTTACCGCTGCCTTAAAAGCATTTCATGACATGTGGAGGGATCTGGGTGGACAGATCCATGGATCTCTGAAAGTGGCAACACAGATGGATCAGGTGGTCAAGAGGAGATACAGCATGCTTGCCTTCATTGGCCAGGGCATCAAGTTTAAAAGTTGGCAAATTATGTTACAACTATAGAAAACTTTAGTGAGGCCACATTTGGAATATTGCATGCAGTTTTGGTCACCACACTACCAGAAAGGCATAGATGCTTTGGAGAGGGTGCAAAGAAGGTTTACCAGGATATTGCCTGGTCCCGAGGGTTTTAATAATGAGGAAAAGTTGGATCAACTCAGATTGTTTTTACTGGGTAGATGGAGGCTGAGGGGTGACCTGATAGAAGTCTACAAAATTAAGAGAGGCATAGATAGGGTGGATAGTCAGAGGCTATTTCCCAGGGTGGAAGGGTCGACTACAAAAGGGTAAAGGTTTAAGGTGAGAGGTGGTAAGTTTAGGGAACACATGCAGGGAAGGTTTTTCATGTAGAGGAAGGTGGTGTCTGGAATGCACTGCCAGTGGAGGTGGTGAAGGCATGTCAGTAACATTCAAGGTGTATCTTGATAGGCACATGAACGGAAGGCGAATAGAGGAATAGAAACCATGTATCAGCACAAGCTTGGTGGGCCAAAGGGCCAGTTCCTGTGCTGTATTGTTCTTTGTTCTTTGACTTCGCCTCCACTGACGGCTGAGACAGACAATTCCAAAGTCAGACAACCTTTTGAGAGAACAAAATTCTCCTCATCTCTGTCCTAGAAGGGTGACACTCTAATTTTAAAACTCTATTTCTGGACTCACCCACAAGAGGAAACATCCTTTCCTCATCAACCTTGTCAGGATCATTCAGGATCTCGTATACCTTAACCACATCACCCCTCACTCTGCTAAACCCCAGTGGAAACAAGCCTAGTCTGTCCAAACTTTCCTCATAAGTTAACACACCCATCCCCGGCATCAATCTAACAATCCTCTGAATCACCTTCAACCAATTTATACCTTTCCTTAAATAAGGAGACCAAACTGCACACAGTATTCGAGATGTGGCCTCACCAATGCCCTGTATAACCGAAGCTTAACATCCTTACTTATATGTTCAATTCCTCCCATATGGAAGGATAGCATTCCATTAGCCTTCTTAATTACTTGCTGTATCTGCATACTATTTTTTTGTGACTCATGCACTAGAGCAGCCAGATCCCTCTGCACCTCAGCATTCTGCAGTTGTTCTCCATTGAAGTAATACTCTGCTTTTTTATTCTACCTGTGAAAGTGACTAACTTCATATTTTCCCACATTAAACTCCATCTGCCAAATGTTTTGCTCAATCTATCTATATCAGTCCAAAACTCCTTCTGTCCACTTCACAACATACATCCGTACATCTCTTTGCAAATTTAGCTACAATGCCTTCGCTGCCCTCACCTCAGTCATTGATATAAATTGTAAAACGTTGAGGTCCCAGCACTGACCCCAACGGGGCTCCACTCACCACATCTTGCCAATCAGAAAAAGACCCATTTATGCATACTCACTGTGTTCTGCTAGCCAACCAAGCAGCTATCCATGTTAATATGGTAGAGTCTACACCATGAGTTTTTATTTTCCACAATAACCTTTAATGTGGCAACTTACCAAATGTCTTCTGGAAATCCAAGTATGGTACATCCACCAGTTCCCCTTCATCCACAGCGCGTGTCACTCCATTAAAGAATTCCAATAAACTGGTTAAACGTGATTTTCCCTTTACAAAACCTTGCTGACTGTTCCCGATTACCTTACCTTTTTCTAACTGCCCAGCCATAACATCTTTAATGATCGATTCTAACACCTTCCCTATGGCAGGCACCAAACTAACTGGCCCATAGTTTCCTGTTCTCTGCCTCCCTCCTCTCTTTTGGCATACAGCACCAGGGACCCAGGTTCAATTCATGGGTCATTGTCTGTGTGGAGTTTGCATTTTCTCCCTGTGTCTGTGTGGGTTTCCTCCGGGTGCTCTGGTTTCCTCCCACAGTCCAAAGAGGTGTGGGTTAGGTTGATTGGCCGAGCTAAATTGACCCGAATGTCTGGGGGATTAGGAGGGTAAATGAGGGTTATGGTAATTGGGCCTGGGTGGGATTGTGGTCGGTGCAGACTCGATGGGCCAAATGGCCTCCTTCTGCACTGTAGTGATTCTATGATTCTATGATAAGGTTAACAGAGGGGTTATATTTGTTACTTTCCAGATAGTACCTTTCCAGAAGCTAGTGAAATTTTGAAAATTAACCCCAACAGGTCAACTACTTCATTAGGTACCTCTATTAAGACCCTAGTATGAACTCTATCAGGAAACTTGCCAGCCCACAACTCCATCAGTTTGCTCAGTATCGCTTCTCTAGAACACTCTTTGTACACAAAAAGCATGACTAATCCAACCCAGTCAATTATCGCTGCATCTGCTGCTCTCAATCACCAGTAAAGTGATGGAAGGGGCCCTCAACAGCACTATCAAGCAGCACTTATTCAGCAATAACCTGCTCGCTAACACTCAGTTTGGGTTCCACCAGGACCACTCAGCTCCTGACCTCAGTACATCTTTGGTTCAAACATAGAACTCCAGAAGTGAAGTGAGAGTTACTACCCTTGACATCACGGCAATGTTTGACAGCATGGAAGCAAGGAGTTCTGGTAAAACTGCAGTTAATGTGAATCAGGGGAAAACTCTCCACTGTTGGAGTCATACCTGGCACAAAGGAAGATAGCTGCGCTTGTTGTAGGTCAAACATCTCAGCTCCAGGACATCACTGTAGAAGTTCTTCAGGATAGTGTCCGAGGCCCAAACATCTTCAGTTGCTTTATCAATGACCTTCCTCCCATTATAAGATCAGAAGTGAGGATGTTCGCTAATGATTGCATCATTCATGAGTTCTCAGACATCAAAGCAGTCTGTACCCATGTGCAGTAAGAACTGGACAACATTCAGGCTGGGCTAAGTGGCAAGGAGCATTCGCACCACGCAAGTGTCAGGCAATGACCAACTCCAACAAGGGAGAATCAAAGTACCTTCCCTCGGCATTACCATCGCTGAATGCCACACTATCAACATCCTAGGGGTTACCATTGGCCAGAAACTAAACTGGGCCAACTATTTAAATACTGTGGCCACAAAAGCATGTCAGAGGCTGGGAATCAAAGGTGGCAAGTAACTCATTTCCTGACTCCACAAAGCCTGTCCACCATCTACAAGGCACAAGTCAGGAGTGTAGAGGAATGTTTTCCACTTAAGTTTAAGTTTGTGTCAGAAGTAGGCTTACATTAACACTACGATGAAGTTACTGTGAAAATCCCCCAGTCGCCACACTCCGGCGCCTGTTTGGGTACACTGAGGGAGAATTTAGCATGGCCAATGCACCTAACCAGCACATCTTTCGGATTGTGGGAAGAAACTGGAGTAAGCCTGCTTGTGACACTAATAAATAAATGTAAAATTAAAGAATGTCAAAAAGCCTTTGAAGTTGCAGCAATGCTGTGTCTGTCGAGCTTCAATTCTTCAAAACTCTCGAAGTTCCAATTGTTGTCACCAGGTTGTACTTGGTATGCTGTAAAGGCTTAGAACCTATGAAATCCCACCAGCTGCCACCATGTTATGTTTCCTTCCATCCTTCAAGCACAATCTTACTTATCACTCAAGTAGGACTAGGGAACCATACTGTGGGTTCTGCATTCATAGATTATACTGCTACATACATGGTACTAGAGAGTTTTTACTAGCATGTCTTGCTTTGTCTAGTAACACATCCCAAATATTGTGTCACATGACAGACAACATCATATCCTGTCTGATTATGTACTCAGATTATGGACACAACCACTTAAAGAAATAAGAATCAAAATTAGCCCATGCCGTTTTTCAAAGAATGCTGCAAATCTTTATTTGTACTTAGAATCCCTACAGTGCAGAAGGAGGCCATTCGGCCCTCAAGTCTGCACCGGCTCTTCCAAAGGGCATCTTATCTAGGCCCACCCTGTCCCTGTAACCCCTCATATTTACCATAGCTAATCCACCTAACCTACAAATCTTTGGACAATAAGGGGTAATCTACCATGGCCAATCCATTTAACTATGGTCCCATCTTGGGACGCTAAGGGACAATTCAGCACGGCCAATCCACCTCACCTGCACATCTTTGCATTGTGGGAAGAAACCGGAGAAAGCCCACGCAGACACGGGGAGAATGTGCAAAATTCACACAGACAGTCACCCAAGGTCGGAATTGAACCTGGGTCCCTGGCACTGTGAGGAAGCAGTGTTAAACGCTGTGCCACCGTGCCACCCGTGCTGTGGGTCAAAGACCTGCAGTTCCCTGCTGAATACCATTCCACTTTCTCCACATGGACTGCAATAGCCTCAGGGGCTCCAGAAGAAGGTCAAGCACAAAAATGAGGGATGAACAATAAATGCCAACCTTGCCAATGATGCCCGTGCACAGATTAATTTTTGTAAAAAGATTTACTTTGGTGTTTCTGTTTCTACCAAACTCTACTGCCAACATTAATATTGGAAGCATGAAACCAGCAGTGTCTTATTTGAGGAAATCTTTCTCACATCACCTCTCTCACAGTAATGAGTTTATGCTGCATGAATTGATTTGTTATTATTTGCGTTGTTACAGTATTACACACCACAATCATAGCACGGTGAGAGGTTACACAAATGCCATAATAGAATTCCTTAATTGCATTTCTATCCCGTGTAGCCCTGCATCAGGAGAACAGCTTTGCCAGAATTTAAAGATTTTAAGTCTCAGCAAAGCTGAATTTAAAGGGTGGAAGGTTCTAGAAAACTCCTCACAGCAGGGTAGAAATCTGATGGTGTGGCTCCCAGTGCCCGAGCAATAAATGGCCATTCAAGATACCAAAGCCAACCTACCTACAGAATGGAGAAGTAGGGAAGTTATACTCAAGCTGTATTGAGCCTTGGTGAGACTGGTTAGAATAGAAAAGAAGTATGCTTTTGCTGCAATTGTATAGGGCGATAGTGAGGCCACACCTGGTATGCAGTTTTGGTGTCCTTATCTGAGGAAGGATGTCCTTGCTATAGAGGGAGTACAGCGAACGTTTACCAGGCTGATTCATGGGTTGGCACATCTGAGGAGATACTGGGCGGGATTTCACGGCCTCGCTTGGGCTCTGATTCTGGGCGGGCGAGGTGGTAGAGTTCTGGCTACTAAGTCAGTTAGGATTATATTCATTGGAGTTTAGAAGAGTGAGAGGGGATCTCATAGAAACTTACAGGGTTAGACGGGGTAGGTTTAGAAAATATGTTCCCGATGGTAGGGGAGTCCAGAACGAGGGGTCATAGTTTGAGGATAAGGGGTAAACCATTTAGAACTGAGGTGAGGAGAAATTTCTTCACCCAGAGGGTGGTGAATGTTTGGAAGTCACGAGCATAGAATGTAGTTGGTGCCAAAACATTGTGTGATTTCAAGAAGAAATTAGATATAGTTCTTGGGGCGAAAGGGATCAAGAAACTTGGGAGAAAGTGGGATCAGGATATTGAATTCAGTGATCATCCATGATCAAAATGAATGGCGGAGCAGGCTTGAAGGGTTGAATGGCCCTACTCCTGCTCCTAGTTTCTATTCTATGAAATCGAGAACGATTGCAGAACTCAGTGGGACAGAGGGATCCGGGTGTCCTGGTACTTGAATCACAAAAAGTAAGTATGCAACTATGCCAAGTGATTCGGCAGGCAAATGGGATTTTGGTGTTTATTGCAAGGGGAATGGGATATAAAAGTACAGAAGCTTTGCTGCAGCTGCTTTTTTAAACAAACGGTTTAAATTTGCCATGGTTCAGTTGGTAGCAGTCTCCCTCCGAGTCAGGAGATTGTGAGTTCAAATGCTACCCTGGAGAGCTGAGTGTATGATCTAGACTGACACTGCTAATGTAATACTGAGGGAAGGCTGCACTATCAGAGATGCCCCCTGACGGACAGAATGTTTAAAACCTGAATGCCTGCTCCAGTGACCATAAGAACTTACAAGGCACTTTCTCAAAAAAACAGAGGGATGTTCTTCCCGTTTCCCGACTGATTCGTATCTGTCAACAAACACCAAAAGGAGATTATCTGATTACGCATCTTATAGGGTCAGATTGTCCGAGAAGAGGTCAACACTGTCAGATTGCCACTCCGTTCCAATTTCAGCAGAGCTCCGCATTTCTTACCTAGTTATAGTTACCCACTATATTTAAGAAAGCCCATCAACGCCTCTACTTTCTCAGAAGACTAAGGAAATTTGGCATGCCAGCTACAACTCTCACCAATTTTTACAGATGCACCATAGAAAGCATTCTTTCTGGTTGTATCACAGCTTGGTATGGCTCCTGCTCTGCCCAAGACCGCAAGGAACTACAAAAGGTCGTGAATGTAGCCCAATCCATCACGCAAACCAGCCTCCCATCCATTGACTCTGTCTCGGCAAAGCATCCAGCATAATTAAGGACCCTACACACCCCGGACATTCTCTCTTGCACCTTCTTCCATCGGGGAAAAGATACCAAAGTCTGAGGTCATGTCCCAACCGACTCAAGAACAGCTTCTTCCCTGCTGCTGTCAGACTTTTGAATGGACCTACCTCGCATTAAGTTCGCTACACCCTAGCTATGACTGTAACACTACATTCTGCACTCTCTCCTTTCCTTCTCTATGAACAGTCTGCTTTGTCTGTATAGCGCGCAAGAAACAATACTTTTCACTGTATGTTAATACATCTGACAATAATAAATCAAATCAAATCAAATCAGACTCAAACTCAGTGCTTCCTCAGAAACGTGGAATATGGAACCCTCTTCCATAGTGTCGGAGCGTCAGGTGAAACCAAGCTCCATTCCCCATTTTACAGCACTATCTGCCATCTTCTGGCAAGTTTAAATATCCCAAAGCCTCTTTGGCAAACTATGGAGGGAATTGTCAGGTCAGTGGGTGAGGGGGGCGGTGACGGTGCATCAGGGGTGTCAAGGTAGTTGGGGAAGAGGGATAGTCAGGGGCAGAGAGGAGTCAGGTGTGTAGTCAGTTCAGGGGACCAGCAAGGGGTCAGTTGGGGAAGTTCGGAGGAGGATAGTCAGGTCAGGGGTCCACAGGATCATTTTGGTCCGGAGGATACTCAAGTTGGATCGGGTGAGTAGTTGGGGGTTCGGGGAGTAATGGGGTCGGGGCGGAGATTGGGGGGTGTTGGGTGTTACTCAAAGGGTCAGGTTATAGTTGGGTTGGAGGAGTAATTGAGGAACGGTAGTCTGAGCAGTGGGAGAGTCCAGTGAGGAGTCAGGGAATCAGAGGTACCCAGGAGTTAAATCTGATGAAAGTCATATTAGACTGAAAACGCTAACTCTCTTTCTCTCTCCACAGATGCTGCCAGACAAGCTGAGTTTTCCCAGCATTTTCTCTTTTTATCCCAAGAGTTAGAACTGGTTTTAATCCTTCTACATTTTCCTGGGTAATTATTCTGGTTAGTTGGAACCATTGGAAGTTCGTGACGTGAACTCAAAGTTCCAGGGGATTTCAGATGCAGGGGATTGTGCATCGGAAGTCCGGACCTCAGGGGCAGTTCCCATGTAGTTGCTGCATGGCGACCTCTGAGGGGGTTCCCCAGCGTATCTTTGCGGGTACCGCTGGGGTAGACCATCCGGAGAATTTCTGAGTCATTGGTTGCTGAGGAACTTTATCCTGCGCAGATTGGCTGCCATGTTTCCGCAATGTGTGACCACACTTCACATCCGTGTCTTCAGAACGTAAGAACGTAAGAACTAGGAGCAGGAGTAGGCCATCTGGCCCTTGAGCCTGCTCCGCCATTCAATAAGATCACGGCTAATCTTTTCATGGACTCAGCTCCACTTACCCACCCGCTCACCATAACCCTTAATTCCTTTACTGTTCAAAAATGTATCTATCCTTGCCTTACAAACATTCAATGAGGTAGCCTCAACTGCTTCACTGGGCAGGGAATTCCACAGATTCACAACACTTTGGGTGAAGAAGTTTCTCCTCAACTCAGTCCTAATCTGCTCCCCCTTATTTTGAGGCTATGCCCCCTAGTTCTGGTTTCACCTGCCTCCTTCTACCTTAGCTCACTCCAAGTCCTGTTCCACTATCACCCCTGTGCTCACGGACCTATATAAGCTCTCAGTCAACCAATGTCTCGATTTTGAAATTCTCATCTTGTCAATGGCTCTGTCTCTGTCATCTCCTCTAGACCCGCAACAATCAAAGATATCTGTGCTCATCTAATTCCGGCCTCTTGAGACTCACTAGTTTTAGTTTCTCCCCCATTGGTGGCTGTGCCTTCGGTTTCCAAGCCCCAAGTTCTGGAATTCCTTCCCTACAGGCACGATTTTCCGCTTTCTCCGTGGTGTGTTTTACGATGGCGACCTTCCATCGTTCCGGCGGCGGGATCTTCCAGTCCCAACACTATCAGCGAGGTTTCCCGTTGTTTGCACCCTCCGCTGCCAAGGAACCCCATCGACAGGACCGGAAGATCCTACCAGCTGGAAGGACTGAAAAATCCCATTCTACGCCTCTTTACCGTATTTTCTTCCTTAAAGATCTACTCCAAAGCTTTTGCTCACCTGTCCTAATATCTCCTTATCTGCCTTGTTGACATGTTTACTCTGAAAATGCTCTTGTGAAGCATCTTGGGAGTTTTAATTATTAAAGGTGCTATACGGATGTAAGAAATGTTGTTAATTGGCTGAAAATTGCATTGAGGTGTCCAGAGGGTATGAAATGTGCTGGAATAAATGTGATTCATGATGCTTCTCAGAGACAACAACAATTACTTGGACTTGATACTCAAGTAAGATGAGGAAAGCGGGGAATTCCTATTACACTTCCACATTTCAGACAGCTACAATCAAGGTTGAACTCAAGGGCTTAATAATATAAAAAGTACGGGATATTAACAGAAAATGGGCAACATAAATGAGCTATAATTGATTCACTGCTTTGTAACCTTCATGCTGACACTTTATACATGTACGAAATATCATGTGAGATCTCTGGAGTGCCACAGATTTCATCAATGATAAATAATATCCCCCCCGGCAAGTTTTATTGCACTTGACTTGCTTACGATATTGGTTGGGCCACAGCCTCCGAGAGGCTGTAAAATATTCATGTTAATGTACTTAATATTAGCCAACGCTGTTAAAACAACCCCCCCTACTCCCGGACCCCCCATGACGGATATTCTGAAAACCAACTCGATTAACAACAAGCCGTGACGAGAACAAGAATTATAAATTTATGAATTAATTTGGAGTCACCTTACTGCGGTGGAAAGCCGCTAACTGTTTAATGCCCCAGCAGGAGGTGATTTTAACCGTTAGAGACGCCTTTCACTGCTGTCAAAGTTCAAAACAGTGGCGTGTCGCTTCAGCATCAAGCTCATGCAAGACTCATTGAATGGGGTTTTACGGCATCGCTCATCCCAAAACCATAAAATCCTGCCTGAGATCAACGGACCTTCCCATGGTCCACCCCTTGCCCGTTCCGATTCCTGTGGCGAGTGAGACAGTAAAGTTCTGGGAATTATGATTAAATTAAATTATGGCCTCTTCCCATTCTTAGTTTCCGACATGGAGATATCCACACAAACATACGGATTGGGAGCAGGAGTAGGCCAATCTGCCCCTCAATCCTGTTCCTCCATTCAATAAGACCTTGGCTGATCTGATTGCAACTTCAACCCCACATTCCTGCCTCCCTCCCAGTAACATTTGACTCCCTTGTTAATCAAGAATCTACTCATCTCTGCCTGAAAAATATTCATTGATTCTGCCTCCGCTGCTCTCTGGGAGGGTGGGTGCAATTTTCCCCTCCCGCCTGCCATGGGAATCGTAGCGGGTGGTACGCGACCCATGCAAAGTCCGTTGACCTCAGGCGGGATTTTCTGACCTTGGGGCAGGGGCAACCGGAAATTCCCGCCCGGAGAGTTCCAAATACTCACAACACTCGGAGAAAAACATTTCATAAAAACATAGAAAATAAAAGCAGGAGCCCTTCGAGCCTGCTCCTCCATTCATATTAATCATGGCTGATCACCGAATTCAATATCCTGATCCCACCTTCCCCCTATATCCTTAATCCCTTTAGCCCCAAGAGCTATATCTAACTCCTTCTTGAAATTTCTTACCCCTTATCCTCAGACTATGGCCCCGAGTTCTGGACTCCCCCACCATTCGGAACATTCTTTCTGAATCTACCCTGTCTAATCCTGTTATAATTGTAAAAGTTTCTACGAGATTCCCCTCTCACTCTTGTAAACTCCAATGAATATCGTCATAACCAACTTAACCTCTTCTCATATGCCAGATCTGCCATCCCAGGAATCAGCCTGGTAAACCTTTGCTGCGCTCTATAGCAAGGACATCACTCTATCTGGAAGAAGGTGTAACTGGGGTGATCAGTAAGTTTGCGGACGACACGAAAATGGCTGGACTTGCAGATAGTGAGGAACATTGTCAGAGGCTATAGAAGGATATAGATAGGCTGGAAATTTGGGCAAAGAAATGGCAGATGGAGTTCAATCCAGATAAATGCGAAGTGATGCATTTTGGTAGAACTAACGTAGTGGGGAGCTATACGATAAATGGCAAAACCATAAAGGGTGTAGGTACGCAGAGGGACCTGGATGTGCAAGTCCACAGATCCTTGAAGGTGACGTCACAGGTGGAGAAGGTAGCGAATAAGGCATATGGCATGCTTGCCTTTATAGGACGGGGCATAGAGTATAAAAGTTGGGGTCTGATGTTGCAGTTGTATAGAACGTTGGTTCGGCCGCATTTGGAATACTGCGCCCAGTTCTGGTCGCCACACTACCAGAAGGACGTGGAGGCTTTAGAGAAAGTGCAGAGGAGGTTTACCAGGATGTTGCCTGGTATGGAAGGGCTTAGTTATGAGGAGAGATTGGGTAAACTGGGGTTGTTCTCACTGGAAAGACGGAGGATGAGGGGTGACCTAATAGAGATGTATAAAATTATGAAAGGCATAGATAGGGTGAACGGTGGGAAGCTTTTTCCCAGGTCGGTGGTGACGTTCACGAAGGGTCATAGGTTCAAGGTGAGGGGGGTGAGGTTTAACACGGATATCAGAAGGACGTATTTTACACAGAGGGTGGTGGGGGCCTGGAATGCGCTGCTGGGCAAGGTGGTGGAGGCGGACATACTGGGAACATTTAAGACTTATCTAGATAGCCACATGAACGGAGTGGGAATAGAGGGATACAAAAGAATGGTCTAGTTTGGACCAGGGAGCGGCGCGGGCTTGGAGGGCCGAAGGGCCTGTTCCTGTGCTGTATTGTACTTTGTTCTTTGTTCTTTGTTCTATAACAAGGACATCCTTCCTCAGATACGGACATCAAAATTGCACACAATATTCCAGGTGTGCCCTCACCAACGCCCAATACAATTGCAGTAAAACATCCCTATTCCTATATTCAAATTCTCTCACTATGAAGGCCAACATACTATTTGCCTTCTTTACTGCCTGCTGTACCTGTGCGCTTACTTTCAGCAACTGATGCACGAGAACTCCAATGTCTCGTTGAGTATCCACTCTCTCAATTTACACCCATTCAAATAATAATCTGACTTCCTATTATTGCTACCAAAGTGGATAATTTCATTCATCCACATTATACTGCATCTGCCATGTATATGCCCACTCACTCAGCCTATCCAAATCATGCTGAAGCATCTCTGCATCCTCCTCTCAACTCACCCTCCCACACAACTTTGTATCATCTGCAAATTTGGAGATAATGCATTTAATTCCCTCTTCCAAATCATTAATGTATAATGTGAACAGTTGGGATCCTAATATAGATCCCTGCGGAACCCCACAAGTCATTGCCTGCCAATTGGAGAAAGACCCAATTATGTCAACTCTATGCTTCCTATCTGCTAACCAACTTTCTTGCCATCCTTGCCTCATCTCCGCCTTAAATAGGAGACCCCTTGTTTTCAAACTGTGTCGCTCTCGTCTCTCACACAAGGGGAAACATCCTTTCAGCATCCACCCTGTCAAGCCCCCTCAGGATCTTGTATGTTTCAAATGGTGCAAGCCCAGCCTGCCTAACCTTACCTCACAAGATAACTCTTTCTCCATCCTGGAGACCAGTCGAGTGAATCTTCTCTGAACTGCTTCAAACAGATTTATAGAAATATCGAAACATTGAAAAGAGATGCAGGAATAGGCCATTCAGCCCTTTGAGCCTGCTCCACCATTCATCTTGATCATGGCTGATCATCAAATTCAATAGAGAGTGGTTGTAGATGGGTCTTTTTCTGAATGGAGGTCGGTCACCAGTGGAGTGCCCCAGGGATCTGTTCTGGGACCCTTGCTGTTTGTCATTTTCATAAATGACCTGGATGAGGAAGTGGAGGGATGGGTTGGTAAGTTTGCCAACGACACGGAGGTTGGTGGTGTTGTGGATAGTTTGGAGGGATGTCAGAAACTGCAGCATGACATAGATAGGATGCAAGACTGGGCGGAGAAGTGGCAGATGGACTTCAACCCGCATAAATGTGTAATGGTACATTTTGGCAGGTCAAATGGGATGAAGGAGTATCATATCAAGGGTAAGACTCTTAGCAGTGTAGAGGATCAGAAGGACCTTGGGGTCCGGGTCCATAGGACTCTTAAATCGACCTCGCAGGTAGAGGAGGTGGTTAAGAAGGCGTATGGTGTGCTGGCCTTCATCAATCGAGGGATTGAGTTTAGGAGTCGGGAGATAATGATGCAGCTTTATAAGACCCTCGTGAGACCCCACTTGGAGTACTGTGCCCAGTTCTGGTCGCCTCATTACAGGAAGGATGTAGAAATTATTGAAAGGGTGCAGAGAAGATTTACAAGGATGTTGCCTGGATTGGGTGGCATGCCTTATGAGGATAGGTTGAGGGAGCTCGGTCTTTTCTCCTTGGAGAGACGAAGGATGAGAGGTGACCTGATAGAGGTGTACAAGATGTTGAGAGGTATAGATCGGGTGGATTCTTGGAAGCTTTTTCCCAGGGCTGCTACGAGAGGACACAGGTTTAAGGTGCTGGGGAATAGGTACAGAGGAGATGTCAGGGGTAAGTTTTTCACTCAGAGGGTGAGTGGAATCGGCTGCCGTCAATGGTGGTGGAGGCAAACTCGATAGGGTCTTTTAAGAGACTTCTGGATGAGTACATGGGACTTAATAGGATTGAGGGTTATAGGTAAGCCTATATATAGGCTTAGGTAGGTAGGGACATGACCGGCGCAATTTGTGGGCCAAAGGGCCTATTTGTGCTGTAGCTTTTCTATGTTCTATGTTCTATGTTCGAATATCCTGATCCTCCCTTCCTCCCATATTCCTTGATCCCTTTAGCCCCAAGAGCTATATCTAATTTCTTCTTGAAATCAGACAACGTTTTGGCCTCAACTACATTCGGTGGTAGTGAATTTCACACATTCCATTATATCCTTCCTCAAAATGGTACACAGTATTCCAGATGTGGTCTCACCAACACCTGTACAGCTGCTGTAAATCACCCCTTACAATAAACGATAACATTCCATTTGCCTTCCTAATCATTTGCTGTATTTGCTTGCCAACATTTTTGTGATTCATGTCCCTGGACGCCCAGATCCCTCTGTTCCACCAAGTTCTTACATCTCTCCCCATTTAGAGAAAATGCTGCTTTTCTACTCTTCCTGCCATGTTGGACAAGGTCGCACTACCCCGCATCTTGCTCCACCTACCAAAATGTTGTCCATTTCTGAATCTTTTTATTTATTCATACTTGCGTTGTGGGCTTCACTGGCTGACCAGCATTTATTGCCCATCCCTAATTGCTCTTGAGAAGGTGGTGGTCAGCTGCCTTCTTGAATCGCTGCAGTCCCTGTCTTGAGGGTGGCACGATGGCACAGTGGTTAGCACTGATGCCTCCCAGTGCCAAGGACCCGGATTCGATTCCTGGTTTGGGTCACTACTTGTGCAGAGTTTGCACGTTCTTCCCATGTCTGCGCGGGTTTCCTCCGGGTGCTCCGGTTTCCTCCCACAGTCTGAAAGATGTGCTGGTTTGGTGGATCGTCCATGCTAAATTTTCCCTCAGTGTACCCGAACAGGTGCCGGAGTGTGGTGACTCGGGGATTTTCACAGTAACTTTATTGCAGTGTTAATGCAAGCCTACTTGTGAATAAATAAACTTTAAACTTAACCTATCTATATCTTTTTGTTATCTGCTTATGTTCTCTTCACAACTTATTTCCCTATCTTTGTATCGTCAGCAGGTTCAGCATCCCTACATTCAAACCCTCGGTCTGAGTCACCGATAGCAATTGCAAATAGCTGGGACTCCAGCACTGATCCCTGCAACACTCCACTTGTCACGTCTTGCCAATGCAAAAATGCCTCATTAGTGCCTACTCTCAGCACAGGAGACATGGCAGCACAGAGGTTAGCACTGTTGCCTCACAGCGCCTGGAACCCAGGTTCAATTCCGGCCTCAGGTGACTATGTGAAGTTTGCACGTTCTCCCCGTGTCCGCGTGGATTTCCTTCGAGGGCTCCGGTTTCCTCCAACACTCCAAATATATGCAGGTTGGGTGGATTGGCCATGCTAAATTGCTCTTAGTGTTCCAAGATGTGTAGGTTAGATGGATTAGCCATAGTAAATGTGTGGGGTATGGGGATTGGGAGAGGGCCTGGGTAAGATACTCTGTCAGAGAGTCAGTGCAGACTCGATGGGCTGAATGGCCTTCTTCTGCACTGTCGAGATCTTGTGGATTCTATGATACTCTCAGTTTCCTGTTAGTTGACCAATGGATCGGCCTTCCTGATAGAACAGTGGAGATGAAATACCGTGGAGTCATTTAGGAAACAGGTGAATGCTGCCAAGGGAGGAGTGTAGGGCCTTGCTGACTGGAAGAATTAAGATGGGTTGAATGGCCTTCTTCAGTGTCTCAACACCTTGTGTGTTGAAATCAAGGAAATGTGGGAAGGCCCAGTTCTTTCTGACTGAAAGAAAAACTTGCACTTATATAACTTGCCTTTCTCCCACCATGCCTTATAGACCATGACATCATGGTGCAGTCCTGTCACTGTTTTTAACATTGAAAACTTGTGACACAATATGTGGCCAGTAAGTTCCCAGGAACAGCAAGAAGATTAATGATCAATTCTTTTTAGTGTTGGTTGAGGGATAAATGTTCGGTAGGACACCAGGGAGAACTCCCATGCTTTTCCACAAGTAGTCATGATGTGGAGATGCCAGCGTTGGACTGGGGTAAACACAGTAAGAAGTTTATCAGTATCACTCACCTGAAGAAGGGGCTTAGAGCTCCGAAAGCTTGTGTGGCTTTTGCTACCAAATAAACCTGTTGGACTTTAACCTGGTGTTGTTAGACTTCTTACTGTGTTTACCACAAGTAGTGCCATGGGATCTTTTATGATGGAGAAACAGTCTCCTCTGAGAGAAAGCTCTCTGTAACAGTTTAACATGCCCTCAGAATGGCATTTAAGTGTCAGACAGACACAGCAGCAAATTTGCACAGGATATTAAGATTATTTCCAGATCGTGTGGGTAGTGCTAATAGCTCTCTGCCTGAAAAGCACAAAGCTGCATTAGTTAACAGCAGAAACAAGGACTGCACTGTTACTGATATCATACTTGGCATCACTGCTCACAATGTTCATTTGAAATCTCTATTCCACTCTCCCTTTGTCTCTTCACTCGGAGTTCCTATTGTTAATTGGTACCTTCACAGGTTCCTTACAATCTATTAACATCACTTATTAAATATTTCCAGTTCCTTGAACTAATTGGAAAAATAAATCCTAAGCTGTGCATGTGTCAAGGTGTTGAACAGTGCATTTGGATGTAAAGGAAAAGACTTTTCCTTTACTACCTGGACTTGATGGTTTGAGTTTTAAGGAGAGGCTGGATAGACTGAGACCTTTTCCCCTGGAGCATAGGAGGCTATGGGGTGATCTTATAGAGGTCTATAAAATAATGAGGGGCATAGATCAGCTAGATAGTCAACATCTTTTCCCAAAGGTAGGGGAGTCCAAAACTAGAGGGCATAGGTTTAAGGTGAAAGGGGAGAGATACAAAAGGGTCCAGAGGGGCAATTTTTTCACACAGAGGGTGGGGAGTGTCTGGAACGAGCTGCCAGAGGTAGTAGTAGAGGCGGGTACAATTTTGTCTTTTATAAAGCATTTAGACAGTTACATGGGTAAGATGGGTATAGAACATAGAACATTACAGCGCAGTACAGGCCCTTCGGCCCTCAATGTTGCGCTGACCAGTGAAACCAATCTAAAGCCCATCTAACCTACACTATTCCAATATCATCCTTATGTTTATCCAATAACCATTTGAATGCTCTTAACGTTGATGAGTCTACTACTGCTGCAGGCAGGGCATTCCATGCCCTTACTACTCTCTGAGTAAAGAACCTACCTCTAACATCTGTCCTATATCTAACACCCCTCAATTTAAAGCTATGTCCCCGAGGGTTAGCCATCACCATCACCATAGAGGGATATGGGCCAAACGCAGGCAATTGGAACTAGCTTAGTGGTAAAAACAGGGTGGCATGGACAAGTTGGGCCGAAGGGTCTGTTTCCATGCTGTAAACCTCTATGACTCTAACACTTAATGCTCACAAAGCCATCCTTGTGTTCAATATGAACACATCCTTTTCCTTGAAGGAGGTGGTGGTGCAATGGTATCGTTAATAGACCACTAATCTTAGAGATTCCAGGTAATGCTCCAGGGACCCACGTTCAAATCCCACCATGGCAGATGGTGGAATGTGAATTCAATTTTAAAAATCTGGAATTAAAAATGTAATAATGACCATTACCGCTATGACTGATTGTTATAAAAACCCATTTGGCTCACTCATGTCCTTTAGAGAAGGAAATCTGCCGTCCTTACTTGGTCTGGCCTACACATGACTCCAGACCCACAGCAATGTGGTTGACTCTTCAATTCCCTCCGGACACCCAGATCCTTCTCTGGCACCAACTTCTGCAATTTCTCTCCAGTTAAACAGTATACTGTTTTTCTATCCTTCCTGCAAAAATGGAGAATTTCCCATTTTTCCACATTATTCTTCTTCTGCCACTTTTTTTCCCACCCACTTAACATATCTAAATCTCTTTATAGACACTTTACTGCCTTTTGACAACTAAAACTTACGTTTCAATCTATCCTGGTTTAATTGGCATATTTAGTCACCATACATTCGGTCCCTTCATCCAAGTCATGGATATAGGTTTTAAATAGTTGAGTCCGCAACACTCCTCCCAATGGCATTTCATCAGTTACAGCTTGCCAACCCCAAAAACAATTATCCCTACTCTCTGCTTCTCGTTAGCTAACCAATCCTCTACCTGCTGATATGGAACCAGGAGCTCTGATTTTGTGTACCAACCGGCACATTATCAAATGCCTTTTGGAAATCCAAATACACCACATCTACAGGTTCTCCTTTATTCACCTTGCTTGTTACTTCCTCAAAGAAGTCTGATGCACTAATTAATCAACATTTCCCTTTCACAAAACCATATCGACTCTGCCTGATCCTATTATGATTCGATGGGCTGAATGGCTTACTTCTGCTCCTACACCTTATGGTCTAAGTATCCTGCTATAACCTCCTACATAATGGATTCTAGCAACTTTTCTGTGATAGATATTTGACTAACGTGTAATAAAAATTACAGCATTAAATAAAAAAGGCAAATGGGATGTTGGCATTTATTGCGAAAGGCCTGGAGTATAAAAGTAGAAAGTGTTGTTGCAATTGTACAGGGTGTTGGTGAGACCACATCTGGAGTATTGTGTCCCAGTTTTGGTCTCCTTATTTGAGGAAGGATGTGGTGGCATTGGAGACAGTTCAGAGGAGGTTCACCAGATTGATTCTGGGGATGAAGGGGTTGACATACGAGGAGAGATTAAACAGTTTGGGATTATACTCGCTGGAGTTTAGAAGGATGAGAGGGGATTTGATCAAGGTATATAAAATTTTAAAGGAGAATGATAGAGTAAATGTAAACCAAATGTTTCCTCTTATGGGGCAGTCTAGAACAAGAGGTCACAGGTATAGGTTGTCAGGTGGTAGTTTTAAAACTGAGATGAGGAGGAACTATCTCTTGCAGAAGGTGGTGAATTTGTGGAACTTGTTGCTACATAGCACAGTGGAGTCTGAATTGTTGAATGGTTTTAAGAGGGAGATAGATATATTTCTAATAAAGAAAGGGATAAGGGGAGATGGGGAACAGGTGGGGAGGTGGATTTGAGACCAGGGAGAGATCAGCCATGATCTGATTGAATGGCGGAGCAGGCTCGAAGGGTTGAATTTGCCTACTTCTGCTCCGAATTCCTATGTTCCTATATAACTGGCCTATAGTTTCTTGCTTTCTGTCTTCTAACTTCCTCCTTTCTTGGATATTTTTCAATCCACTCGCACCCTTCCAGAATCTAAGGTATTTTGAAGCTCAACAATGCTTCTACACTCTCTGGGGCCATTTATTTTAAGACTCTAGGATGCAGGCCACCTGGTCCTGGGGACTTATCAGCCTTTAGATTCAATAGTTTTCCAAGCACCTTTTTCCTCATGCTGGTGATTGTTTTAAGCTCCTACTTCCCTTTCACCTCTTGATTTTCAAGTATCTGTAGAAAGTACAGTGGGGACAGGCACAAAATGTGTATTTAACACCTCCACGATCCTTGTTTTCCATTATCAATTCCCCAGACTCACCCTCTAGGGGACAAACTTTAGTTAATCTTTTCTATTTCAATTCTTGCAGAAACTCTTCAACAATTCTGCTTTTATCTTATGTTATTATGCTATCCAAGAGACGTGCTGATTAGGTGCATTGGCCATGCTAAATTCTCCCTCAGTATACCCGAACAGGTGCCAGAGTACGGTGACTAGAGGATTTTTGCAGTAACTTCATTGCAGTGTTAATGTAAGCCCACTTGTGACACTAATAAATAAACTTAAAAACTTGAAATTATTAGCTAACATACTCTACTTTCTCCCTCTTTTTTATTTAGTCATTTTTTGCTGGCTCTTAAAACCTGACTAAACTTCTGACCTAACACTAATCTTTGCAAATTTGGACTGCGTTTTCTTCAATTTCATGCAATCCTTAACTTCCTCATTTATCCACAAAGAGATTTCCTTTCTCACGAGGATAATACCTTGCTGAGATTTATTAAGTTCCTCCTTAAGAGTCTGCCACTGCATCTCAACTTAAAACTAGTTTCCCAGTTCACTTAGCTGACTCTCCCTTAGAGATTACCCTTAGAATTACCCTTATTTAGGTTTAACACATTAGTCTTAAACTCACAATTCTCCCCCTTCAAATTGAATTTGAAATTCTATTGTGTTCTGATTGCAGTCATCTAAAGGCTCCCTTAGCATAAGATTATTGATTAACCCTGTCTCATTGCTCATTAAGAAGTCTAACAACACCAGGTTAAAGTCCAACATGTTTATTTGGTAGCAAACGCCACTAGCTTTCGGAGCGCTGCTCCTTCGTCAGGTGGAGTGGGAGATCTGCTCACAAACAGGGCATACAGAGACACAAACTCAATTTACAGAATGATTTTTGGAATGCGATTCTTTACAGCTAATCAAGTCTTAAAGGAACAGACAATGTGAGTGGAGAGAGCATTAAGCACAGGTTAAAGAGATGTGTATTGTCTCCAGACAGGACAGCTAGTGAGATTTTGCAAGTCCAGGCAAGTTGTGGGGGTTACAGATAGTGTGACATGAACCCAAGATCCCGGTTGAGGCCATCCTCATGTGAGCGGAACTTGGCTATCAGTTTCTGCTCGGCGACTGCGTTGTCGAGTGTCGTGAAGGCCGCCTTGGAGAACGCCTACCCGAAGATGCGTGTGTCCAAGAATGCAACCGATTCTGGAGAGTAGTCCATGGTGAGTCTGATGGTGGGATGGAACTTGTTGATGTCATCATATAGTTGTTTCAGTGATTGCTCACCATGACTCCAAAGGAAGAAAAGGTCATAGATGTATCTAGTGTATACATCAGTTGAAGCTCCTGTGCGGTGAAGAAGTCTTGTTCGAACCTGTTGGCACAGTGAGGTGCGAATTTGGTCCCCATGGCTGTTCCATGTGTCTGGATGAAGAACTGGTTGTTGAAGATGAAGACAGTGTGGTCCAGGATGAAGCGGATGAGTTGTAAAATTGCATCTGGAAACTGGCATTTGTCAGCGTTGAGTACTGAGGCAGTTGCAGCAATGCCATCATCGTGGGGGATGCTGGTGTAGAGTGCCGAGACACCCATTGTGACGAGGAGTGTGCTTCTGGTTCAACTGCTCCATGTGTGCTGAATTTCTGTAGGAAGTCCGTAGTGTCGCGACAAAAGCTGGGGGTTCTTTGTACTATAGGTCATCCTTCGTCGTCCAGTACTTCCCCGGAGTGGAGAAGCTACGACATCTCCTCCAGAGCCTTCAACATGTCATTGATGAAGACGAACATCTCACCAAGGCTATCCCCATACCCCCACTTCTCGCCTTCAAACAACCGCACAACCTCAAACAGACCATTGTCCGCAGCAAACTACCCAGCCTTCAGGAGAACAGTGACCTGACACCACACAACCCTGCCACAGCAACCTCTGCAAGACGTGCCGGATCACCGACACGGATGCCATCATCTCACGTGAGAACACCACCCACCAGGTACACGGTACATACTCTTGCAACTCAGCCAACATTGTCTACCTGATACGCTGCAGGAAAGGATGTCCCGAGGCATGGTACATTGGGGAAACCATGCAGACGCTACGACAACGGATGAATGAACACCGCTCGAGAATCACCAGGCAAGAGTGTTCTCTTCCTGTTGGGGAACACTTCAGCGGTCACGGGCATTTGGCCTCTGATCTTCGGGTAAGTGTTCTCCAAGGCGGCCTTCACGACACTTGACAACGCAGAGTCGCTGAGCAGAAACTGATAGCCAAGTTCCGCACACATGAGGACGGCCTCAACCGGGATCTTGGGATCATGTCACATTATCTGTAACCCCCACAACTTGCCTGGACTTGCAAAATCTCACTCGCTGTCCTGACTTGAGACAATACACATTAACCTGTGCTTAATGCTCTCTCCACTCACATTGTCTATACCTTTAAGACTTGATTAGCTGTAACGAATCGCATTCCAATCATCATTCTGTAAATTGAGTTTGTGTCTCTGTATGCCCTGTTTGTGAGCAGATCTCCCACTCCACCTGACGAAGGAGCAGCGCTCTGAAAGTTAGTGGCGTTTGCTACCAACTAAACATGTTGGACTTTAACCTGGTGTTGTTAGACTTCTTATTGTGTTTACCCCAGTCCAACGCCGGCATCTCCACATCATTGCTCATTGCCAGGTCTAGAATAGCCTGTTCCCTGGTTGGGTGTACAATACCCTAGTTGACCACTTCCATTAGGGTGGCATGGTGGCACAGTGGTTAGCACTACTGCCTCACAGTACCCGGGACCTGGCTTCAATTCTAGCCTTTGGTGATAGACCATGTGCAGTTTGCACATTCTCCCCGTGTCTGCATGGGTTTCCTCCGCTTTCCTCCCACAGTCCAATGATGTGCGGGTTAGGTTGATTGGCTATGTTAGATTTGCCCTCAGTGTCCCAAGATATATAGGTTTGGGGGTTTAGCGGGGTAAATATGTCGGGTTATGGGGTAAGCCTGGGTAAGGGTCGGTGCAGACTTGTTGGGCCGAGTGACCTCCTTCTGCACTGTAGGAATTCTATGATTATCTCATCAGAAAATTTCATCAGCTTATTTTAACATAACTTAGCCTTTCGGGCTCAATGCTGGCTATTTTCTTATTATAGATTCTGTTTCCTTCTGTCACTTTTAGTATAGATTTCAGTATATTTCTTATCACAGGCCCTAAGCTGATCAGTTAATGGTTCCCAGGTTTTGTTTTACTCCGTCTTTTATATACAGGAGTAGCATTAAGATAAACTGGGAGATACTGAAGGCTATGGGAGTAAATTCTGACAGGAATTCTGGATTGGAGGCCAAAAACGGACTGACGTCCAACTCTCCAACTGTCCAGCAACTCCTGGAACCAAATGGGTGGCAGACGTAATGGTCAGTGTCACATCTGGAGATGTCGAGAGGGAAAACCTGATGCTTGGGCAGCCCAGGGCCTCAATGAAATTTGCCCAGACTTGAGAGGGTGCTTGAGTTTCGTGGGACACAGAGTTTAAATTTTAAGTTTATTTATTAGTCACAAGCAGGCTTACATTAACACTGCAATGAAGTTACTGTGAAAGTCCCCTAGTCGCCACACACCGGCGCCTGTTCGGGTACACTGAGGGAGAATTTAGCATTGCCAAGGCACCTAACCAGCATGTCTTTCGGACTGTGGGAGGAAACCGGAGCACTCAGAGGAAACCCACGCAGACACGGGGAGAATGTGCAGACTCCGCACAGACAGCGACCCAAGCCGGGAATCGAACCTGGGTCCCTCGGGCAGGAGTGCTAACTACTGTGCCACTGCGCCATCCCGGTGGAGATGACCCACCGAGGTACAACCATTGTGTCACGAGACAGGCGTCTGCCAATTCTCTGCCAGCCTTCTCACACGAACCCCTCAACTCTGAAATCTACATCATAGAATCATAGAATCCATACAGTGCAGAAGGTGGCTTTTTGGCCCATCGAGCCTGCACAGACCGCAATCCCACCCAGGCTGTATCCCCTTAACCACATGTATTTATCCCAATAACCCCCTGACAGTAAGGGGTAAAATAGCCTGGCCAATCCATCTAACCCGCACATCTTATACATAAAGTAAGTGCCTTTGCTACCTCTTCCCTCTTTCACTTGCTTATTTTGGAGTGCATATCATCTGGACCTGGAGTCTTATCCTCTTTTAGTTTTTTCACTTTTTCAGTTTTTATTTCCCATTCTATCCTGGCTGCATTTCTGTTCTTTTTAAGTCCATCCTGTGGTGAAGTGATTTCCCCCCCCCCCCCCCCCCCCATCTTCAGCAATAACTGAAGTAAGAGAATGTGCAATGGGAAAAGGTTTATAATGGGCAGGCAACATGAGTAATGAATCGTGGCAAGAGATAACTACTCCATTGGCTATAAAGCACTTTCTAACTGCCCGAGGTCGTGAAAAATGCTCTAGAAATGTACCTTATTTCTTTGATTAAAGGTTTTTGAGTAGAAATGGCAGAATGGACTTGCACTGGTTCCAACTAACAGGGAAAAGACTGATTGAGTCAAAGTAAAATTGCCTCTGGCAAGGTGAACAGAAAATGACTTCAAAAGGGAAAGAATTATTTATTGCAAACAACCAACACCAAGCTGATTTATATTAAAATATACCGATTTTTGAGTTTAAATGTTTAACACATAACATTTGGAAAGTTTTTTTTCTAAAAAGGCATGCAGCCCTCTGTTCATCCACACATGCCCGGAATGATCAAGCCAATTAGCTGTTCTGCTGACACATAGCGAGTCACGGTTACCGGAGGGGCTGTGCTGACTACAGTTGCTTGCGCTGTCGACCTTAATTTTCTCTGAAACATGGGGAGAATGAAATGATGGAAACAGGGATGTGATTTGTTAAAGGGGCCATGTCGCATACTCGGAATTGCTGCAGCCTTTCAATTTGCAGCTTGGAATTAGAGCAAAGTACAGCCCAGGAACAGGCCCTTCGGCCCTCCAAGCCTGTGCCGATCATGCTGCCCCAGCTAAACTAAAAAACAACCTTCTGCCCTTACGCGGTCCATATCCCTCTATTCCCTTCCTATTCTTGTACCCATCCAGGTGTCTTTTAAATGTTGCTAAGGTGCCTGCTTCCTCCTCTGGCAGTGCGTCCCAGGCACCCATCACTCTCTGCATGAAAAGCTTCCCCCAAATATCCCCCTTAAACTTTCCCCCTCTCACCTTGAATCTGTGCCCCCTTGTAATTGACACTTCCATCTTGGGAAAAAGCCTCTGACTATCCACCCTGTCTATGCCTCTCATAATTTTGTAGAATCTAACAAAAGGAGGTCATTCAGCTCTGAGAAAGAACTTTCCAGATAGTCCCACACACGGGGATCTCGTAGAATCTTAGAATCCATACAGTGCAGAAGAGGCCATTCAGTCCAACGCATCTGCACCGACTCTCTGACAGAGTATCCCGCCCAAGCCCTCTCCCCCACCCTATCCCCCTAATCCCACACATGGCTAATCCATCTAAACTACAGATGCGTAACACTAAGGGGCAATTTAGCATGGCCAATCCACCTAACCATCTTTGGACAGTGGGAGGAAACCAGAGCACCCAGACATAGGGAGAATGTACAATCTCCACATAGACGAGTCATCCAAGGCTGGAATTGAACCCGGGTGAGACAGCAGTGCTAACCACTGTGCCACCATGCCACCCCATAGGGGGTGCCCCAACATCAGGGATGTGCAAGAGGACTGAATTAGAGGAGCATTGAATCATGGAATCCCGACAGTGCAGAAGAAGGCCATTCAGCCCATCGAACCTGCACCGACAACAATCCCATCCAGGTCCTATCCACATAACCCCACCTATTTACCCTGACATTATGAATTCCCCTGACATTAAGGGGCAATTAAGCATGGCCGGTGGGGCGGTACGGTGGCACAGTGGTTAGCACTGTTGCCTCACAGCGTCAGGGACCCGGGTTCGATTCCGGCCTCAGGTCGCTGTCTGTGTGGAGTCTGCACGTTCTACCCGTGTCTGTGTGGGTTTCCTTCAGATGCTCCAGTTTCCTCCCACGCTCCAAAGATGTGCGGGTTAGGTTGATTGGCCATGCTAAATTGTCAGGGGGTTTGCAGCATAAATAAGTGGGATTATGGGGATAGTGCCTGGGTGGGATTGTGGTCAGTGCAGACACGATGGACCAAATGGCCTCCTGTTGCAGTTTGGCTATTCTATGGTCAATCAACCTAACCCACACACCTTTGGACTGGGATCACCGAGGGTTTGAAGTGGTTAAAGAGACAGGGAGGAGTGAGGCTATGGAGAAATTTGACAACAAGGATGAGAATAAGAACACAAGGAAGGAATATCATGGGATGGGGAGAATGAAGGGAAGCAGTATTAAAACAGTGCCAGGCCTCATTTGCATTTGAACTCCCAAGGCCGATAAAATCCAATTGAAGGTGGAAATAATCAATGCTAATTGAACTGATTGGCAAAGATAGCCTGATAATGGGCCTCTGACACAACTAGTGTTTAATCCACTCAATACTCATACTAATTTATTACCCGTAATCACCACTTTAAAAGGACAGGAAGTACAGAGTGAGAAGTGTAAATAAACATCTGAGAGAGGAGAGTAGAGGTGAAACCATGATCAGGTAGGAGATGAGGCCAGCCCATGGTACTGGGGGTGTTCTGACGCCTGAGATTGGCGTTTGCCTAAACTCGGGTAGAGTGAAGGATTAGGGGTAGCCAATGAGATTAAACCGAGGTCGAAAGAGACAATGCTGGAAAGTCTCAGCAGGTCTGGCAGCATCTGTAAGGAGAGAAAAGAGCTGACGTTTCGAGTCCAGATGACCCTTTGTCAGATTAAACTTGCCAGATTAAACCGAGGCTTTAACTGATGCAATTTTTTAATCCATCTCAGCCAGAGATCAAGCCCAGGAAGGGGTTGCAATGGCCCATCCTGTCAGCTTGGATCTTGGTGGATCGAGCCCAAATTGGGATGCGATGTTTTGTCTTGGCATCTTGGATCTGGTTTGTCCCTCATGTGGGGACCATGACTGGACTTAATTTAAGGTTTTAAGTTTATTTATTAGTGTCACAAGTAGGCTTACATTAACACTGCAATGAAGTTATTGTGAAAATCCCCTAGTTGCCACACTCCGGTACCTGTTCGGGTACACTGAGGGGGAATTTAGCATGGCCAATGCACCTAACCAGCACATCTTTCAGACTGTGGGAGGAAACCGGAGCACCCGGAGGAAACCCACGCAGACACGGGGAGAACGTGCAGACTCCGCACAGACAGTGACCCAAGCCGGGAATCGAACCCGTGTCCCTGGCGTTGTGAGGCAGCAGTACTAACCATTGTGCCACCGTGCCACCCCAATTGACATTTTCTGATTAGAATTAAAGTATAGAAATGTACCAAAAGAAAACTACCAGGGATTAACCAAGGTAACTGATTTTCTTTCACTTATCTCTTAAAGAAAGCAACCAGTGTAAAGGCAAAGAGTATTTATTCACAGCTTACGTCAGTAGTGTGGAGGTGTGAAGAATCACAAAGGACCATAGACCTCCAAGGCCATCAACCATGCCTCGTAGCAAAAAAACCACCAGAATCGATCACCTTTCTCCCTCATAACACCCTCTAACACAGTGCGCAGTACACAGTGAAGAAAAAGACTAGACTTGCATTTCACAGAATCACAGATATATTACAGTGCAGAAGAAGGCCATTCAGCCCATTGTATCTGCACTGGTTCCTCGAATGAGCAATTCACTTAATGCCATTCCCCCAGCTTCTCACCATATCACTGCAAATTCTTCCCTTTCAGATAACAACCTAATTCCTTTCTGAATGCTTTAGTTGATCCTGCCTCCACCATACTCTCAGGCAGTGCAATCCAGACATTAACCACTCACTGTGTGAAAAAGGTTTCTCTCATCTCGCATTTGCTTCATCTGCCAATTACTTTAAATTTGTGTCCAATCATTGCACAGAGCAGTAAAGAAGAAATGATTAGAGCTCGTAACAAAAGCAATGTAATAATTGTGGGGGACTTAAATTTTCATATAGACTGGGACAATCAAATTGGCAAGAATTGTTTAGAAGGTGAGTCTATGGAATGTTTTTGAGAGTTTCTTGGACCAGTACATTATCAAACCAAGTAGGGATGAAGCTGTTTTAAATCTAGTTTTGTGAAGTGAAACAGGGTTATTAGTAATGCCATAGTATAAGATCCACTAGGAAATAGTGATCATAATACCATTGATCTACCATAAGCATATTGAAAGGCAGAGCAAGCTCAATGGGCTATATGGTGTACTCCTACTCCTACTTTTTATGTTCTTGATCCTTTCACAATTCAGAACAGTTTCTCCATGCCTACGCTGTGTAGACTTGTCGTGATTTCAAACACTTCTATCAAATTTCCTCCTTTTGGCCTTCCTTTCTCTAAGGAAGAGAGTCCTAAGTTCTCCAATTTATCTTTATTTATCCTCATCCCAATATTCATTCTTGTGGTTTTTTTCTGCACTCTCTCTAATGCCTTCACATCCTTTCTAAAGTATGATGCCCAGAACTATATGCAATACTTCAGCTGAGGCTGAACTCATGTCTTATGCAAGCTCAGCATAACCTTTTTGCTTTTGGCCCTATTAGTAAAGCCTAGGATACTGTAAGTTGCATTAATCGTGCTCTCAATCTATCCTGCCAATTCCAATTACTTAGGTGCACATACACCCAGGTCCCTCTGCTCCTACACTCAGGTTACAATCGTGTCCTTTATTTCATATCGCCCCTCCATATTCTTCTTACCAAAATGGGTCACTTCACATTTCTCCACCTTGAGCCTCATTTGCCACAAGTCCACCCATTCTGTCAACTTGTCTATGTCCTTCTGAAATTCTACACAATCCTCCTCACAGTTCATCTTGCTTCCAAGTTTTGTATTATCTGTATATTTTGAAATTGCGCCTTGTACACCAAACAAACCTATTGGACTTTAAGCAGGTGTTGTGAGACTTGTTATTGTGTTCACCCCAGTCCAACGCCGGCATCTCCACATCTTGTACACCACGGTCCAGGTTATTGATATGTATCAAGAACAGTAACACTGAATTCTGGGGAACTCCACCACAAAATTTCCTCCAGCCCAAAAAACATCCATTAACCACTAATCCCTGTTTCCTTTAACTCGGCCAATTTCATATCCGTTTTGTTACCGTCCCCTTTATTTTGTGTAGTGTATTGAGATGGATAGAAAACCGATTGGCAGACAGGAAGCAAAGGGTAGGTATAAAGAGGTCTTTTTCCGAATAGCAGGCAGTGACTCCTGGGGTACAAAGAAAAGTAAGCACAGGAACAGGCCCTTCAGCCCTCCAAGCTTGCCCCGATTATGATGCCTGCCTAAACTAGAACCGTGTGCACTTACGGAGTCCGTATCCTTCCATTCCCATCCTATTCATGTATTCATCTCGTTGCCCCTTAAACCTTGCTATTGTACCTGCTCCCACCACCTCCCCAGGCAGCGTGTCCCAGACATTCACCACCCTCTGTGTAAAAAACTTGACTTGCACATCTCCTTTAAACTTTTCCCCACGCACCTTAAACCTATGTCCCCTAGTAATTGACTTTTCTACTCTAGGAAAGAGCACCTGACTATCCACTCTGTCCATGCCACTCATCATCTTGTAGACTTCTATCAGGTCACCCCCTCAACTTTCGTCGTCCAAGTGAGAACAAACTGAGTTTATCCAACATCTCCTAATAACTAATACCCTCCATACCAGGCAACAGCCTCTTAAACCTCTTTTGTACCCTCTCCAAAGCATCCACATCCTTCTGGTAGTGTGGTTACCAGAATTGTACACAATATTCTAAATGAGGACTAACTAACGTTCTGTACAGCTGCAGCATGACCCACCAATTTTTATACTCAATGCCCCGACCGATGAAGCCAAGCATGCCATATGCTTTCTTGACTACCTTATCCACCTCGGTTGCCACTTTCGGTGATCAGTGGACATGTATGCCCAGATCTCTCTGCCTGTCAATAGTCCTAAGGGTTCTACCATTTCACACTACCAGAAGGATGTGGAGGCTTTGGAGAGGGTACAGAAAAGATTTACCAGGATGTTGCCTGGTATGGAGGGCATTAGCTATGAGGAGAGGTTGGAGAAACTTGGTTTGTTCTCATTGGAACGACGGTTGAGAGTGATGTGATAGAAGTCAACAAGATTATGAGGGGCATGGACAGAGTGGATAGTCAGAAGCTTTTTCCCAGGATGGAATTACTAGGGGGCACAGGTTTAAGGTGCGAGGGGCAAGGTTTAAAGGAGATGTACGAGGCAGATTTTTTACACAGAGGGTGGTGGGTGCCTGGAACTCGTTGCTGGGGGAAGTTGTGAAAGCAGATACAGTATTGACTTTTAAGGGGCGTCTTGACAAATACATGAATAGGGTGGGAATAGAGGGATATGGTCCCCGGAAGGGTAGGGGTTTTTAGTTCAGTCAGGCAGCATGGTGGGTGCAGGTTTGGAGGGCTGAATGGTCTGTTCCTGTGCTGTAATTTCTTTTGTTCTTTGTTCTTTTATTTACCAAGGTAAGCTTGCAGGTAGAGCAGGCAGTAAAGGAAGCAAATGACATGTTGGCCTGCATAGCAAGAGGATTCAAGTATAGGAACAGGAATGTCTTGCTGCAGTTATACAGGGCCTTGGTAAGGCATACCTGGAATATTATGCGCAGTTTTGTCCTCCTTATCTGAGGAAGGATGTTCTTGCTATAGAGGGAGTGCAGCAAAGGTTTGCCAGACTGATTCCTGGGATGAACTGTGAGGAGAGATTGAGTCGGTTAGGATTATTTTCACTGGAGTCCAGAAGAATGAGAGGGATCTCATAGAAACCTATAAAATATTGACAGGACTAAACAGGATAGAAGCAGGAAGGCTGTCCCCAATGTTGGAGGAGTCAAGAACCAGGGCTCATCATCTAAGGCAACGAGGGAAAACTCTTAGGACTGAGATGAGGAGAAATTTCTTCACCCAGAGTGGTAAGCCTGTGGAATTTGCTACCACAGAAAGTAAAGGCCAAAACATTGAATGTTTTCAAGAAGGCATTAGATGTTTACATATAACTCTTGGAGCAAAGAGAAAAAAGAATATGGGGGGAAGGTGGGATCATTCTTTTGAGTTGGATGATCAGCCATGATCATAATGAATGGCGGAGCAGGCTTTTTATTCATTCTTGGGACATGGACATCGCTGGCTGGCCAGCATTTTCTGCCCATCCTTAGTTGCCTTTGGAGGCAGTTGAGATTCAACCACATTGCTGAGGCTCTGGAGTCACATGTCGGCCAGACCAGGTAAGGACAGCAGATTTCCTTCCCTAAAGGAAATTAGTGAACCAGATGGGTTTTTCCGACAATTGACAATGGTTTCATGGTCATCAGTAGATTCTTAATTCCAGATTTTATTTTTACTGAATTCAAATTCCACCATCTGCCGTGGTGGGATTCGAACCTGGATCCCCAGAACATTAGCTGAGTGTCTGGAATAATAGTCTAGCGATAATACCATTAGGCCATAACTCCCCAGCTTGATGGGCTGAATGGCCTACTCCTGCTTCTATTTTCTATGTTTCTATGTTGAGTATGCTTTCCATGGTTTCAGCTGGCCTTTGTTTCCTCTTGTTAAATTTTGCCCTTTCTCTAATTAAGTTTTTGCGATTCCGGCTTGGGTCACTGTGTGTGGAGTTTGCACGTTCTCCCCGTGTCTGCGTGGGTTTCCTCTGGGTACTCCGGTTTCCTCCCATATTCTAAAGATGTGCGGGTTAGGTGGATTGGCCATGCTAAATTGACCCTTCGTGTCAGGGGGATTAGCTAGGGTAAATGCATGGGGTTATGGGGTAGGGCTTGGGTGGGATTGTGGTCGGTGCAGACTCGATGGGCCGAATGGCCTCCTTCTACACTGTCGGGATTCTATAATCCTATGATTGTAGCAGATGTTCATTGTCTGGCACTTGTGTGGTGTGAATATTACCTGTCAATGGTCAGCCCAGACTTGAATGATGTCTGGGCATATGGATATAGGCAGGTTTAGTATCTGGGGAGCTGTGAATGGTTTTGAACACTAAGCAATTGTCGCTGAACACCCCCACTCCTAACTTTTAAATGACTTTTGACCCGAGCAAGTTTGTGATAAAATGTCTTATTTTTGTGATTAAACACTTCACACGTTCTAGCTGTTATCTGTGTAAAGTATCCATCATGAAATAGATTTCTAGATATGTGGTATTATTTTTAAATTAGAACTACATCAAGATAACTATTTTTTAAAAAAAGATAATGGGAAAAAAATGGGTTCAATCGATCAAGGTCAGGAGGCAAACATGGGCCTAAATGAACCTGATGTGGCTTCACAACTACCTGTTGACTCACCTGATGAAGAGACAGCGTTCCGAAAGCTGATGCTACCAAATAAACTTGTTGGACTTTAACCTGGTTTTGTGAGACTTCTTACTGTTCACAAATAGTTTGCCCTTCACTTGTCAGAGTACTGAGCTCCAGTCCCACGGCAGAGCCATCTGATCTCGCTGGTGGTGAGCCTGGAGGTGAGACGGGCATCTAATGAGATGGGATGATGATGCACCTGAACTCTATCACTTCCCTCTCCTTCGCTCGAATAATTGCTAATTTTTTTTATTCATTCATGGGACATGGGCATTGCTAACTGGCCAGCATTTGTTGCCCGAGGGCAGTTGAGAGTCAACCACATTGCTGTGGCTCTGGAGCCACATGTGGGCCAGACCGGGTAAGGACGGCAGATTTCCTTCTCTAAAGGACATTAGTGAACCAGATGGGTTTTTCCGACAATCGCCAATGGTTTCATTGTCATCAGTAGACTTCCAGATTCCAGATATTTTTTATTGAATTCAAATTCCACCACCTACCGTGGAGGGATTCAAACACGGGCCCACAGAACATTGGCTGAGTTTATGGATTAATAGCCTAGCGATAATATCACCAGGCCATTGCCTCTCCATAAAGATAATCAGGACTCTTACCACCTGCTGTGGCGTATGTTGGAAGGATTTGCAAGGTGATACTTAACCATGTTATAAACGTACAATGCACTCCAGGCAGGAGTGTTCCCTTCCAGTCGGGGAACACTTCAGCAATCAAGGGCATTCAGCCTCCGATCTTCGGGTAAACATTCTCCAAGGTGGCCTTCAAGACACACGACAACGCAGAATCGCCAAGCAGAAACTGATAGCTGATGCAGATAGTTCCCAATGCATGAGGATGGCCTCAACCAGGATCTTGGGTTCATGTCACACTACATGTAACCACCACCATACTGCCTGGGTTTGTAAAATCCTACTAACTGTCCTGGTCTGAGACAATTCACACCTCTTTAACATGTTCTTATCCCTCTCTTCACTCGCATTGTCTGTATCGGTAAAGACTTGATTACCTGTAAAGACTCGCATTCCAATCATTACCTTGCAATTGAGTCTGTGTCTATTTGCTGTATTTGTGAACACAACTCTCCATTCATCTGATGAAGGAGCAGTGCTGCCACCTTCAAGGATTTGTGGACTTGCACACCTAGGTCCCTCTGTGTTTCTATACTCTTGATGGCTCTGCCATTTATTGTATACAGCATGGAAACAAGCTCTTCGGCCCAACTTGTCCATGCCGCCCCTTTTTTTTAAACCCCGAAACTAGTCCCAATTGCCCGAAAGCAAAAGTGGGGGTAAATGGGTGTTTTTCTGGTTGGCAATCAGTGATGAGTGGTGTGCCTCAGGGATCAGTGTTGGGACTTCAATTGATTATGATTTACATAGATGATTTGGAGTTGTGGACCAAGTGTAGTGTGTCAGAATTCGCAGATGACACTAAGATGAGTGACAGAGCAAAGAGTGCAGAGGACGCTGAAAGTCTGCAAAGGGATATGGATAGTCTAAGTGAGTGGGCGAGGGTCTGGCAGATGGAGTACAATGTTGGTAAATGTGGGGTCATCCATTTTGGTAGGAATAACAGCAAAATGGACTATTATTTAAATGGTAAAAAATTGCAGCATGCTGCTGTGCAGAGGGACCTGGGTGTCCTTGTGCAGGAATCTCAAGGAGTTGGTTTGCAGGTGCAGCAGGTAATTAAGAAGGCAAACGGAATTTTGTCCTTTATTGCTAGAGGGATGGAGTTTAAAAACAGCGAGATTATGTTGCAGCTGTATAAGGTGCTGGTGAGGCCACACCTGGAGTACTGTGTACAGTTTTGGTCTCCTTACTTGAGAAAGGATATACTGGCACTGGAGGGGGTGCAGAGGAGATTCACTAGGTTGATTGCAGAGTTGAGAGGGTTGGCTTATGAGGAGAGACTGAGTAGACTGGGGCTACACTCATTGGAATTCAGAAGAATGAGGGGAGATCTTATAGAAACATATAAGATTATGAAGGGACTAGATAAGATAGAAGCAGGGAAGTTGTTTCCACTGGCGGGTGAAACTAGAACTAGGGGGCATAGCCTCAAAATAAGGGGAAGCAGATTTAGGACTGAGTTGAGGAGGAACTTCTTCACACAAAGGGTTGTGAATCTGTGGAATTCCCTGCCCAGTGAAGCAGTTGAGGCTACCTCATTGAATGTTTTTAAGGCAAGGATAGATAAATTTTTGAACAGTAAAGGAATTAAGGGTGATGGTGAGCGGGCGGGGAAGTGGAACTGAGTCCACGAAAAGATCAGCCATGATCTTATTGAATGGCGGAGCAGGTTCGAGGAGCCAGATGGCCTATTCCTAGTTCTTATGTATTTGGCCCATATCCCTCTATACCCATCTTACCCATGTAACTATCCAAACGCTTTTTAAAAGACAATCTTGTACTTTACTCTACTACTACGTCTGGCAGAGGAGGGAAACCACACACCCCCACACCGCACCCCCCGTCCCCCCCCCCATCCCCGTCCCCGTCCCCCCGCAACTTCCCCCCTACCTGTCTGCCTTCATATTCACCAGAGCCTGTGTAGTAAAATCTGCCGGGCTGCTCACTTTGCTTCCACCTTCCTCTGCCACACATACTACAACAGTGGGGGTGGAATGATACCCTTGACTGGCCATGAATTGGCCATCGAAGAGCCTCATTAGGCCCAAACACAGGCAGGTTGCCTGGCACCTCGCTCGTCCACAGCAATATGGGAGCCACGTCAGACAAAGTGAACCAGCCATCCATGTCATTTCACGAATCTCCCCCACTTTCAAATACAGGTTAGGGACTATAAAATGAACCCTTCTGGTTCCTGTCAGTTAGCCAATCTTCCACCTATGTTGATATACCACCACAAACACCATAAACTCTTATTATGCGTCTCCTGTTTGAATGCCTTTTAGAAAGCTAAATATACTACATCTGCTAGTTCTCCTTTATCCATCCTGCTTGTTACATCCTCAAAGAACTCCAGTAAAAACTGCGAAACATGATTTCCCTTTCAAAAAGCATGTTGACGCTGCCTGCTTCATTTTATGGGGTTTTTAAAAAAATAAAGTTTAAAGTTTATTTATTAGTGTCACAAGTAGGCTTACATTGACACTGCAGTGAAGTTACTGTGAATATCCCCCAGTCGCCACACTTCGGTGCCTGTTCGGGTACACTGAGGGAGAATTTAGCACGGTCAATGCACCTAACCAGCACATCTTTCGGACTGTGGGAGGAAACCGGAGCACCCGGAGGAAACCCACTAACTCTTTGATTACAGACTCCAGTATTTTCCCAATGACAGACATTAAAGTTAAAGTTTATTTATTCATGTCATAAGTAGGCTTACGTTAACACTGCAATGAAATTACTGTGAAATTCCCCTCGTCGCCACACTCCGGCGCCTGTTCGGGTCAATGCACCTAACCAGCACGTCTTTCAGACTGTGGGAGGAAACTGGAGCACCCGGAGGAAACCCACGCAGACATGGGGAGAACGTGCAAACTCCACACAGGCAGTGACCCAAGCCGAGAATCGAAACCTGGTCTCTGGCGCCGTGAGGCAGCAGTGCTAACCACTGTGTCACCATTCTGCCCCAGGCTAACTGGCCACTAGTTTCCTGCTTTATGGCTCCTTCCTTTCTCAAGCAGAAGTGTTACATTTGCGGTTTTCCTATCCTCTGGGATCTTTTTAGAATCCAAGGTCACAATCGCTGTGCAGACGGAGAGGCTCTCCTTTGCAAAAATGGCGGCAGAGTTGCAGATGCAGAGGTATGACCCTCGAACCCGGCCATTTTCTCAGCGGAGTGAGGGGAGGGAATGGGAGTGGATTACAATTAATCTGTGGTTCACCTTCTTCATCCTTTGCCACAGACTGGGTGTAAGTCAGTGCATGTTCCACAGCAGCTACTGAACAGTTCACTGACCCGTTTCCACCACATCAAGGTCAGAACAGAGCTAAGAGATGAAATCGCACAGACCTCCTCACATTGTTCTTCACTGTCAAGTTCAAAGAGACTGGAAAATCTGCTCAGCCGAATCAGCTGGGAGCAAGGGAAGAGAGAGAAGGCAAAGAGGTCATGTTTGACCTGTTCTCTGGTGTCTCAGTCAGAGCAGTGACCTCTCGCTCATCACCCCCGGGCCTTAGCAGCAACCTTGACGAAATCTGAAGTGATATTTCAGCCAGCTCCCGGCGATTGGCACAGGAGATCTTGACAGCGGGGTCAAAGGTCAGCATCTGAAGACCGTCCAGCAGTTCACCTTGGCTTACATCGTCATGTCTGATTGGCCCTGTTGACTCAGAGGTTGGGAAGCATGTGAGGAATGGGCAGGCACAAAGTCCGAAAGGCTGAAGGACAAAGAAAGGTGTTTGAGAAGTCTGGGCTGTAACTGGCAATGCTGATCACAACAGCTTGGCTCATCTGGCAGCACAGACGCTTTTGAGTTAGAAGTTGTCTTCCAAGTGCATACTCGGGCTGGCAGAGCAGTGTAGAAGTCTATTTATTCGTGTCACAAGTAAGCTTGCATTAACACTGCAATGAAGTTACTGTGAAGATCCCCAAGTCGCCACACTCTGGCGCCTATTCGGGTACACTGAGGCAGAATTTAGCATGGCCAATGCACATAACCAGCATGTCTTTCCGACTGTGGGAGGAAACCGGAGCACCTGGAGGAAACCCACGCAGACACGGGGAGAACGTGCAGACTTCGCACAGTGACCCAAGCCAGGAATTGAACCCGGATCCCTGGCACTGTGAGGCGGCACTGCTAACCACTATGCCACCGCAGAATGAATCATAGAATGGTTCCAGCACAAAAGGAAGCCATTCATTTATCTTGTCTGTGCTGGCTCTCCAAGAGCAACTCAGTTCGTTCCATTCTCTTGCCTATTCCCCAGAGACCTGTAAAATCTTTCCATTCAGAAAGTTTTCCTGATTTTTTTTATTTCAAGGGAAATGGAGTATAAATGTTGGAAAGCCTTGCTACAGGAGATATACGAGGCAAAGTTTTTTACACAGAGGGTGGTGGGTGCCTGGAACTCGCTGCCGGGGGAGGTAATGGAAGCAGATACGATAGTGACATTAAGGGGCGTCTCGACAAATACGTGAATAGGATGGGAATAGAGGGATATGGTCCCTGGAAGGATATGGGGTTTTAGTTCAGGAGGGCAGCATGGTTGATGCAGGCTTGGAGGGTTAAAGGGCCTTTTCCTGTGCTGTAATTTTCTTTGTTCTTCGTTCTTTGTACAGGGCATTGGTGAAGCCACATCTAGAGTATGGGTATCATTCTGCTCTACCTACTTAGGGAATGATGCACTTGCTTGGAAGCAATTCAAAGGAGATCGAATAGGTTGATAGTCAACATCTTTTCCCAAAGGTAGGGGAGTCCAAAACTAGAGGGCACAGTTTTAGTCCATGCGCCTACCTGCCCCAATGGCCTCTCAACCTGTGCCCCCTACCCACACCCAAGGCCCCTTATTGCACCTATGCCAACTTAGTAACTCATTCCCCCACTCGCCACCCTTGCAGCCTGCCAATTCACTCAGTTACCACTATGGGCCCACCGCAGTACCCATGAAATAAAAGAAAGTACCTGGATGAGCACTTGGCACATTCAAGGCTATTGCCCAGAGCTGCTACATGGGATTAGGTAGGAGGTCAGGTGTTTCTCACACGTTTGTGCTGACTCGATGGGCCGAAGGTCCTCTTCTGCACTGTATGATTCTATGATTCTATGACAGTTCTAAGTGTCTATTACAAGCTTCTCTTTATTCAAAAGCACTCTCATTCATGAATGCCTATCCCTAGAGAAAGGCAAATGACAATTGGATGGTTACAGCAGAGGGAGGAGGGACGTTCATGAAAGGAGTGGGACTTTCTTCCTCGATTCAGAATCTCTCAATCAGATACTGAGTGCCTTCGAATGAGGAACTCTCTCCATTAGGCCCAAGCCAATGGCATGACCCCCGCCCACCACTAATTGAATATCTGAATATGTATTAGTTACAAAGAACAAAGAAAATTACAGCACAGGAACAGGCCCTTCGGCCCTCCAGGCCTGCACCGACCATGCTGTCTGACTCAACTAAAACCCCCTCCCCTTCCGGGGACCATATCCCTCTATTCCCATCCTATTCATGTATTTGTCAAGATGCCCCTTAAAAATCACTACCGTATCCGCTTCCACTACCTCCCCCGGCAGTGAGTTCCAGGTACCCACCACTCTCTGTGAAAGAAACTTGTTTCGTACATCTCCTTTAAACCTTGCCCCTCGCACCTTAAACATATGCCCCCTAAGGCCCACTTAAAGGCCTCAACTGGTGCCAGGGCAGAAATGTTGTCTGCAAGCCTTCCCTCCCTGGCCTTAATTTGTGGGGGGAGACAGGGAGGTGGTGAGGCCCCGCCTTGCACCCTCCAGTCGCTTCATGTCCTCTCCCACCCCCTTCCTGCTTTGGAACTCAATCTAGGTGGAGCATTAAATTCTGCTCAAGGTTTCAGGTCTGTCTGCAAACTTTCTGCAATAGTCATAATAGAGCGGAACGGTGGCACAGTGGTTAGCACTGCTGCCTCACAGCGCCAGGGGCCTGGGTTTGATTCCCGGCTTGGGTCACTGTCTGTGTGGAATTTGCATGTTCTCCCCATGTCTGCGTGGGTTTCCTCCGGGTGCTCGGTTTTCCTCCCACAGTCTGAAAGACGTGCTGGTTAGGTGCATTGACCCAAACAGGCGCTGGAGTGTGGCGACTAGGGGAATTTCACAGTGGCTTCATTGCAGTGTTAATGTAAGCCATTCTTGTGACAATAATAAATAAACTTTTACTTTAATCACTCATTACTTGGAAGGTTGAAGTCTGGATGGGGTAGAGGAACAAAGGTATCATGGAGTACAAATACATCATTCACTGTAAATTGCACCACAGGTTAGCAAGGCGATATAAAAAGCAAGCTAAATACTAGACTTTATTCCTGGAGTGATAGAATTGAAAAGTAGGAACCTTTGTTTAAAGCTGTATAGAACCTTAGTTGGAGCACATTCAGAGTGCTGCAAGCATACTGTGGTTTATAGAAAGAATATCAGAGCACTGCACAGAGAAGATTTACAAGAACGATATATGATAAATGTGTGGGTATACTTACCAGGAAAGAGTTGACAGGGTCTCTTATCACTTGAAGAAAGCAGGCTGAGGGATGACCTGATGGAGGTCTTTGAAGTTATGAAAGGTTTTGAGTCAATGGATACAGAGATAATGGCCAGAATTCTCCGGCCGTTCACGGCCAGCTGCTACTGCCGCTGCCGCTGCCAGCAAAAGTTTGGCGCTCAGGGATATCTCCATTAAAAAATAGAACATAAGACGGAGGAACAGAAGGAGGCCATTCAGCCCATTGCGTCTGCTCTGCCATTTGATGAGTCATGTCTGATCTGACATGATAATTCAGAATTCCACTTTCCCACCTTATCCCCATAAACCTTGATTCCCTCACTGATTAAAAATCTGTTCCAGCCTTGAATATAAATCGCGACCCAGCCTCTCTGCGGTAAAGAATTCCACAGATTCACTACCCTCAGAGAGAAGAAGTTCCTCCTAATCTCGGTCTCAAATGGGTGGCCCCTTACTCTGAGATTATGCCCTCTGGTCCTACACTCTTTGCTTGCCCTAGTGTCAGAACATCCCCCCTCTTGGCCTTTCGGGTGGGGTCCAAAAAGCATAGCATTTGGCTGCAGAAGCTGCCAGAACATTCTCCATTGTCTACACAAACAAATGAAGGGCCACTTTACCATGGCCAATTGACCTAACTTAATCTGCACAATTTTGGACTGTGGGTGGAAGCCGGAGCACCTGGAGGAAAACCACGCAGACACGGGGAGAATGTGCAAACTGCGCATAGACAGATACCCAAGGCTGGAATTGAACCCAGGTCACTGGAGCTGTGAGGCAGCAGTGCTAACCACTGTGCCACCATGCTGCCCAACTCTGAGGACTATGTACGAATACACAGTAAAGGGTATGAGCTCAGAGCTGTTTCCATGCTTGCCAGTGTCCATTGCTCTGTCCAATATTAGACTGAGCCTGGGCCTGGGTCATGTGCTCTCCTACATCATTGTTCTCCCTCCTTGCTCTGTCATCTCTCTGTGTAACATATGGACGCAAAGTGCAGCTCCAATAACACTCAAGAAGCTCGATGCTATCCAGGACAAAGCAGCCCCAATTGATTCGAATCAATTCATAGAATCTCTACAGTACAGAAGGAGGCCATTCAGCCCTGTACCAACCACAATCCCACCCAGGCCCTATTCCCGCAACCGTACACAGTTACCCTACTAATCCCCCGACACTAGGGTTAATTTTGCATCTCCAATCAACCTAACCCGCACATCTTTGGACTGTGGGAGGAAACCGGAGTACCCGGAGAAACCCACGCAGACACGTGGAGAATGTGCAAACTCCACACAGACAATGACCTGAGGCCAGAATTGAACCTGGGACCCTGGCGCTGTGAGGCAGCAGTGCTAACCACTGTGCCACTGTGCCGCCCACAAGTTGCCACCCCTTCCACAAATATTCACTCCCTCCACCACTGATGCACAGTGGCAGCTGTGTGTACCGTCTCGATGATGCACCGGAGGATCTCACTAAGTCTTCTGAGGCAGCACCTTCTAAACCCACGACCACTGCCACCTAGGAGGAAAAGGGCAGCAGATACCAGGGAATGCAGTGATTCAAACAGGCAGCTCACCACCACCTTCTGAAGGGCAAGTTGATATGGGCAACAAACGCAGGCCTGACCAGCGATACCCACATCAAGGAAATGAATTTTTAAAAATTGGTCGCTGCGCCAAGATGACTACTCATCCAGACCAAGCCATTGACTACTTTGGGGGGAATTTTCCTGTCCCGCCCACCACCGGAATTGCAGCGGGCGGGGAAAAATATGGAAATGTCCGTTGACCACAGATGGGATTTTCCAGTTTTGGGGCGAACGCAGCCAGAAAATCCCACCTTTTGGCTTGTCCTGAGTTTATGAAAGCAACCTTATCGAGGCAAAGGCGTTCTTTCTTGAATTGGACTAGATCGCCCTGTTTTCTAGTGAGAATGAGCATTCACGTTTAGAAAGCAGGGTGAGGAATTACACGAGACGGGGCTGCAATCTCACACCGGTAGTAAATCTGGAATGATTTACTGAGATAAAGCTCCCGTCTGACCTCCACCTAACAGCTAGAAGTGATATTTATTTTCCCCTCCAGAGTTTTGATAGAAATGTATGGCCTCCGAACACTTCAGGCAGACTGTTCAAGCTCTTCACTCATAGCGTGTTATAGCACCATGCTATAGTGCCTCACAGCGCTAGGGACCTGGCTTCAATTCCAGCCTGTCTGACTGTCTGCGTGGAGTCTGCACGTTCTCCCCGTGTCTGCGTGGGTTTCTTCCGGGTGCTCCGGTTTCCTCCCACAGTCCAAAGATCTGCGGGCTAGGTGGATTGGCCATGCTAAATTGCACCTTGATGTCCAAACATGTGTGGGTCAGGGGGATTAGGTGGATTGGCCATGCTAAATTGCACCTTGGTGTCAGGGGGATTAGCAGGGTAAATTCGTGGGGTTACGGGGATAGAGCTTGGATGGGATCGTGGTCGGTGCAGACACGATGGACCAAATGGCCTCCAGCTGCACTGCAGAGATTCTATGATTCTATGGTTAATGGGGTCACGGGGATGGGGTGGGCATGGGTGAGATGTCCTGGAAAGTCGGTGCAGATTCGATGGGCCGAATGGCCTCCTTCTGAACTGTAGAGATTCTATGATTCTATGATGATTGGGGTCACTGGGATGGTGTGGGCATGGGTGAGATGCTCTGAAGATTCGGTGCAGACTCAATGGGCAGAATGGCCTCCTTCTGCACTGCAGGGATTATATGATTCTATGATTCTCGAACTCCATGCAAGGACACCATTAAAGCTTACACAAACTTGTACCTACAATCTGTCTGCATTGTATTTCCAATTGAATTCTGAACCTGCAGTGAATCCTTTGAGTGGAGCACATATAAAGACCCACGATAAAGACCTGCACAATAACAATCAGACAAATAATACAAGTAAGATTTCAACATAAAGACCCAGTGGCCAGGGTGTCGGAGCTGAAATAAAAGCTGTTCAGGCAGCACAATCAGTCACTGATGGGGTTAATGGCTTTTTGCAAGTGTCTCTCGTATTGAATTCTGTGCATGGTTACTGATTGACAGGATGTCAAGCAGGAGCCTTGCAAACAAATGCTGCAAGACAATTATTCAACCGTGCCGTTCCTCAGAAGCTAAATTGGATACTTTTTAAATAGCTTCCTGATTGGCAGCGAGCATTGCAGATGTCACTGCTGCTTTTAAGCATGTGCCTGGTCTTGAGGCTCCGGGGCGGCACAGTGGTTAGCACTGCTGCCTCACAACGCCAGGGACCCAGGTTCGATTCCCGGCTTAGGTCACTGTCTGTGTGGAGTCTGCATGTTCTCTGCGTGGGTTTCCTCCGAGTGCTCCGGTTTTCTCCCGCAGTCCAAAGATGTGCAGGTTAGGTGGATCCCAGCAGGCCCTCTCCCTGTAACCCCACGTATTTACTCTGCCACCAAGGGGCAATTTAGCATGGCCGATCAACGTATCTGGCACATCTTTGGAGTGTGGGAGGAAACCAGAGCACGCGGAGGAAACCCATGCAGATACGGGGAGAATGTGCAAACTCTACACAGACAGGCACCCGAGGCTGGAATTGAATCCAGGTCCCTGGCTCTGTGAGGCAGCAGTGCTAACCACTGTGCCACCATGTCACCCAGGATTATTATGTAAGGATTGATTGGGCCTATATTCACTGGAATTTAGAAGACAGTTTTTAGGTGTCTGGATCACCAACAACCTGTCCTGGTCCCCCCCCATGCCGACACTATAGTTACGAAAGCCCACCAACGCCTCTACTTTCTTGGAAGACAGATGGAGTTTAATTTAGACAAATGCGAGGTAATGCATTTTGGTAGATTGAACCAGGGCAGGACTTACTCAGTTAATGGTAGGGCGTTGGGGAGAGTTACAGAACAAAGAGATCTAGGGGCACATGTTCATAGCTCCTTGAAAGTGGAGTCACAGGTGGACAGAGTGGTGAAGAAGGCATTCAGCATGCTTGGTTTCATCGGTCAGAACATTGAATACAGGAATTGGAATGTCTTGTTGAAGTTGTACAAGACATTGGTAAGGCCACACTTGGAATACTGTGTGCAATTCTGGTCACCCTATTATAGAAAGGATATTATTAAACTAGAAAGAGTGCAGAAAAGATTTACTAGGATGCTACCGGGACTTGATGGATTGAGTTACAAGGAGAGGCTGAATAGACTGGGACTTTTTTCTCTGGAGCGTAGGAGGCTGAGGTGTGACCTTATAGAGGTCTATAAAATAATGAGAGGCACAGATCAGCTAGATCGTCAATATCTCTTCCCAAAGGTAGGGGAGTCTAAAACTAGAGGGCATAGGTTTAAAGTGAGAGGGGAGAGATACAAAAGGGTTCAGAGGGGCAATATTTTCACACAGAAGGTGGTGAGTGTCTGGAACAAGCTGCCAGAGGTAGTAGTAGAGGTGGGTACAATTTTATCTTTTGAAAAGCATTTAGATAGTTACATGGGTAAGATGGGTATAGAGGCATATGGGCCAAATGCGGGCAATTGGGATTAGTTTCGGGATTTTTAAAAAAAAGGGCGGCATGGACAAGTTGGGCCGAAGGGCCTGTTTCCATGCTGTAAACCTCTATGACTCTAAGACTAAGGAAGTTTGGCATGTCAGGTACAATTTTCACCAACCTTTACAGATGCATCATAGAAAGCATTCTTTCTGGTTGTATCAAAGCTTGGTCTGGCTCCTGCTCTGTCCAAGACCGCAAGGAACTACAAAAGGTCGTGAATGTAGCCCAATCCATCACGCAAACCAGCTACCCATCCATTGACTCTGTCTACACTTCCCGCTGCCTCGGCAAAGCAGCCAGCATAATTAAGGACCCCACGCATCCCGGACATTCTCTCTTCCACCTTCTTCCTTTGGGAAAAAGATACAAAAGTCTGAGGTCACGTACCAACCGACTCAAGAACAGCTTCCTCCCTGCTGCTGTCAGACTTTTGAATGGACTTACCTTGCATTAAGTTGATCTTTCTCTACACCCTAGCTATGACTGTAACACTACATTCTGCACTCTCTCGTTTCCTTCTCTTTGAACAGAATGTTTTGTCTCTATAGTGCGCAAGAAACAATACTTTTCATGAATGTTAATGCATGTGACAATAATAAATCAAATCAAATCAAATCAAATGAGAGGTGATTAATTGAAACATGTAAAATTCTGTGAGGGCTGGACAGACTGGATGCAGGGATGTCGCTTCCTGTGGCTGGGGGGTCCGGAACAAGGGGTCTCAGGATACGGGGTAGAGCATTTAGGGTTGAGGTGAGGAGAAATGTCTTATTAGAGTCATAGAGTACAGAAGAGGCCCTTTGGCCCATCATGTCTGCACTGACACAACTACACTAATTGGGCACTAATCCCACTTTCCTGCACTTAACCCATAGCCTTGAATGTTGTTACATTTTAAGTGCTTATCCAGGTACTTTTTAAAGGTTGTGAGGTTTCCCGCCTCTACTACCCACCTGGGCAGCGCATTGCAGACTCCCAACCACGCCCTGGGTGAAAAAATGTTTTCTCAAATCCCCAATGAACCTTCTGCCCTACACCTTAAAATTATGCCGCCCACCTCGTTATTGACCCTTCAACTAAGGGGAACAGCTGCTTCCTACTCACTCTGTCCATACCCCTCATCATCTTATACACCTCAATCAGCCTTCTCTGCTCTAACCCGAACCTATCCAGCCTGTCTTCATAGCGCAAATGTTCCATCCCAGGCAGCATCCTGGTGAACCTCCTTTGTACTCCCTCCATTGCAATCACGTCCTTCCTATAGTGAGGTGATCAGAACTGCACACAGTACTCCAGCTGTGGCCTAACCAATGCTCTGTACAGCTCCAACATAACCTTCTACGGCTCCTCCTCTGCCCAAGACTGCAAGAAACTACAAAGGGTCATGAACGAAGCCCAGTCCATCATTCAAACCAGCCTCCCACCCATTAACTCTGTCTACACATCCCTCTGCCTCAGAAAAGCAGTCAGCATAATTAAGGACCCCACGCACCCCGGACATTCTCTCTTCCACAGTCTTCTGTCGGGAAAAATATACAAAAGTCTGAGGTCACGTACCAACCGACTCAAGAACAGCTTCTTCCCGCTGCTATCAGACTTTTGAATGGACCTGAATGATCTTTCTCTACACCCTAGCTATGAGTGTAACACTACATTCTGCACTCTCTCCTTCTCTATGTACGGTATGTTTTGTCTGTATAGTGCACAAAAAAAAATTCCTTTCACTGTATACTAATACATGTGACAATAATAAATCAAATCAAATCCTTGCTCTTATAATCTATGCTATGACTGATAAAGGCAAGTGTCACATGAGCTTTCTTAACTGTCCTATTAACCTTTCCTGCTGCCTTCATGGATCTGTGGACAAGCACCCCAAGATTCCTCAGTTCCTCTGAGTTTCTGGAGGAACATGTGACACCTGATCCACACCAAGGTGGTTGACTCTTAACTGACATCTGAAACATCCTAGCTAGCCAGACATTTAGTTAAAAGTCAATCGTGGGCAATTGGGACTAGCTTAATGCTAAAAACTGGACGGCATGGACAAGTGGGCCGAAGGGCCTGTTTCCATGCTGTAAACCTCTATGACTCCATGACTTCAGGGATGAACAACAAACGCTGTGCTTGCAATGCCCTCTGGCATTTCCCTTGGCACAGGTTGGCAAACTGGCAGTGCTAACCTGTGCCAAGGAGCGGACTCCAGTGGGAGCCTCACGGGAGAAGCAGAGGGGATTAATGCATAAGTGGTGGTGGGCCAGAGTGGCAAGGGAGCAGGTGGTATCAGTGATAGCTATTTTGTTGAGGGTGGTGGGGGCAGCGGTATAGGTGGGTGCCAGCTTTGACTGGGGGGGGTGAGGGGAAGGAGCTTCTGATCATTGGGCGGAGGGGCCAATGATCGGGGTTGGGGGTGTCAAATTTCACCCACGATTTCGACAAGGGCTCAATATCCAACACCTGAGACTTGAGCATGTCCTCTGGGTGGATACCTGTGCAGCATTGAGGGAGGGCTGCACTATCAAAAGCATCAACTTCTGGATGAGACATTAAACGTGTCCGCCCTCTCAGGTGCCTGTAAAAAAAAAACCCGCGTCACTGCCTCAAAGAACAGGGCCGGAATTCTCCGACCTTGCCCGCGGCTGGGATTCTCTAGTCTCTCAGCAGTGAATGGAGTTTTGGCTGAGTGCCAAATTCTCCGTTCTCCCTGGCAACGGGGAGTGCAAGACTGGAGAATTTCAACCCAGAATAGGTTTCCTTCCCAATATTTGTACCTCAACCAACACATCACTAAAACTCATCATCTGGGCATTTTCACACTCGTAGTTTGAGGGAGTTTGCTATGTGCTAATTGGTTGCTTCACTTCCCACATTACAACAGTGACCACATTTCAAAGCGAACTTCATTGGCCATGAAAGGCTTTGGGCGGTGCGGCCTGAGTCTATGAGGGCGCTATATAAAGGCAAGTCTCTCTTCCTTTCCCCATATCAGGGTATACTTTCAACCTTTCATTAAAGTAGAATCATAGAATACCTACCGTGCAGAAGGAGGCCATTCGGCCCATCGAACCTACACCGACTCTTTTAAAGTTTATTTATTAGTGTCACAAGTAGGCTTACATTAACACTACAATGAAGTTACTGTGAAAACCCCCTCGTCATCACACTCCAGCCCCTGTTCTGGTACACTGAGAGAGAATTTAGCACGGCCAATCAACCTAACCAGCACATCTTTCAGACTGTGGGAGGAAACCGGAGCACCCGGAGGAAACCCACGCAGCCACGGAGAGAATGTGCAAACTCCACACAGACAATGACCCAAGCCAGGAATCGAATACGACAACAATTCCACCCAGGCCCCATCCCCATAACCCTGTGTAGTTACCCCACTAATCCCTCCAACCTACACATCTTGGGACACTAAGGGGCAATTAAGCATGGCCAATCGACCTAACCTGGAATGTGGGAGGAACCGGAGCACCGAAACCCATGCTGACACAGGGAGAATGTGCAAAATCCACACAGTCACCCAAGTTTGGAATTGAACCCGGGTCCCCTGGCGCTGTGAGGCAGCAGTGCTAACCACTGTGCCATCCTATTTAGTTCGTATTCTGTTAGTAAGCTCTCTCAGTGACCAGCCAGGAGATGCACTTGAGTCATAGAGGAAAGGTGCAAGAAATCGACTGGATCGTCAATTTCATGGTTGTCAGTTTCTGACTGCAGAGGTACACGTGGACTCTTGTCATTTTTATTTTCTTCGAATTGTTCAGTTTCTTTGACTGAAAGTGACCTTGCTGAGTACAAGTTTTGATAAAGAAAATCTTTCAAGCATATTGCTTATAACCTTTATATAAAGAACCTCATTAAACTGCTCGAAGACTCCATAGCAAGCATTATCGACTTCCATGGTCACTCAGATTTTGCTCAGCGGGCTAGGCTTCCCAGAGCTATGAGCCATTTAAAATAACATCTACGTTTCCAGGGGTAGGTACAATATCATCATTAACTTAATTAGTTTCCTACAACATTGATATATGATCCTCAGGAAATATTGTTCTGGGGAGAATTGTTTGGGAGTGGCTTTTTTTTGTTCATTCGTGGGACATGGGCGTCGCTGGCTGGCCAGCATTTATTACCCATCCCTAGTTGCCCTTGAGAAGGTGGTGGTGAGCTGCCTTCTTGAATCGCTGCAGTCCACGTGCTGTGGGTTGGCCCACAATCCATTAGGGAAGGAATTCCAGGATTTTGATCCAGCGACTGTGAAGGGACGGCGATATATTTCCAAGTCAGGATCGTGAGTGGCTTAGAAGGGAACCTGCAGGTGGTGGTGTCCCCATGTATCTGCTGCCCTTGTCCTTCTAGATGGAAGTGGTTGTGGGTTTGGAAGGTGCTGTCTAAGGATCTTTGGTGAATTGCTGCAGTGCATCTTGTAGATAGTACACACTGCTGCTACTGAGCGTCGGTGGTGGAGGGATTGAATGTTTGTAGATGTGGTGCCAATCAAGCGGGCTGCTTTGTCCTGGATGGTGTCGAGCTTCTTGAGTGTTGTTGGAGCTGCACCCATCCAGGCAAGTGGAGAGCATTCCATCACACTCCTGACTTGTGCCTTGTAGATCGTAGACAGGCTTTGAGGAGTCAGGAGGTGAGTTACTCGCCGCAGTATTCCAAGCCTCTGACCTGCTCTTGTAGCCACTGTGTTTATGTGATGAGTCCAGTTGCGTTTCTGGTCAATGGTAACCCCAACGATGTTGACAGCGGGGGATTCAGTGATGGTAACACCACTGAATGTCAAGGGGTGGTGGTCATTGCCTGGCATTTGTGTGGCGTGAATGTTATTTGCCACTTGTCAACCCAAGCCTGGATATTGTCCAGATCTTGTTGCGTTTGAACATGGACTGCTTCAGTATCTGAGGAATCGTGAATGGTGCTGACCTGTCTAAACTGTGCAGCACCAAGAAGGGAGGATGGAGCTGTTGGAGAAATATTGCCATGGACATCTGCTGAGAATAAGCTGGGCAAGAAGAAATACCAATGGAAAATCCTTTCTCCATCATGGGAGAAATGATTGACCAACACGGTGGCACAGTGGTTAGCACTGCTGCCTCACAGCACCAGAGACCCAGGTTCGATTCTGGCCTCGGGCAACTGCCTATGTGGAGTTTGCAAGTTCTCCCTGTGTCTGCATGGGTTTTGTCCGGGTGCTCCGGTTTCCTCCCACAAGGTGTGCAAGTTATGTGGATTGGCCATGCTAAATTACCCTTTAGGGGGATTAGCGGGGTAAATGTATAGGGTTGTGGGAATAGGGCAGTGGATGGGCCTGGTAAGATGCTCTGTCAGAGAGTTGGCGCAGACTCAATTGGCCAAATAGCCGCCTTCTGCACTGTAGGGATTCTGTGATGGTGAGAACGATTATATATTTTGGCCATGTTCTTTGAGCTTTCTCCCTTCCGGATAATTTGATAGTTAATGAATCAAGAGGCAGAAAAAAAACTTGAATTTGAAACTCTTTCAGGCTCAGTTTCAAGCCTAAATTGAGGTTGCCAACCCTCCAGGATTTCCCTGGAACCTCCCGAAATGAAAGATCAATCTTCAGGGCACTAAAGTGGAGAAAACCCAGGTGAGAGATCATCAAAATGAATTGACGTGTCTTCATTTCCTTTGTTTATGAGTTCAAACAATATTGGAGAGGGGAGAAAAAGACTGTTTCATCCACAGTCAAGTATTTGCCTTGGCAAGGCCAGGGCAGGTCAAGCCTAGACTTGTCAGGCAACCAGAGGTGTGGGTGCAGGTGGATGGAAGTGGGGCATCATGTGATCAAACCTCCTGGAATAACTCCAACCAGAGTTGGCAACCCCAGTTGTACAAGGAGGCTAGAATATTGAATCAAAGAAGGGGATATTCAGACAGAGGCCATCAAAATATTAATCAGAAAGGTGAGTTTGAAGAATGGGTTTGGAGAATGCCTTGTGGTGGCACAGTGGTTCACACTGCTGCTTTACAGTGCCAGTGGACCCAGGTTCGATTCCGGCCTCGGGTCACTGTCCATGTGGAGTTTGCACGTTCTCCCCGTGTCTGCGTGGGTTTCCTCCGGGTCCTCTGGTTTCTTCCCACAGTCCAAAAGACATGCTGAGTGTACCCGAACAAGTGCTGGAGTGTAGTGACGAGGGGATTTTGACAGTAACTTCATTGCAGTGTTAATGCTTTTTTGATTTAATTGGCTTATTATTGTCACATGTATTAGCATACAGTGAAAAGTATTGTTTCTTGTACATTATACAAATAAAGCATACCGTACATAGGGAAGGAAAGGAGAGAGTGCAGAATGTAGTGTTACAGTCATAGCTAGGGTGTAGAGAAAGATCAACTTAATGCAAGGTAGGTCCATTCAAAAGTCTGACAGCAGCAGGGAAGAAGCTCTTCTTGAGTCGGTTGGTCTGTGATCTCAGACTTTTGTACCTTTTTCCCAATGGAAGAAGATGGAAAAGAGTATGTCCGGGATGCGGGGGGTCCTTGATTATGCTGGCTGCTTTGCTGAGGCAGCGGGAAGTGTAGACAGAGTCAATGGATGGCAGGCTGGTTTGAGTGATGGACTGGGCTTAATTCATAACCCTTTGTAGTTTCTTGCAGTCTTGGACAGAGCAGGAGCCATACCAAGCTGTGATACAACCAGAAAGAATGCTTTCTATGGTGCACAAGCCTACTTGTGACGTTAATAAATTTTTAAAAATCACTTAAGGGCAAGAGGCTAAATGACTATTCCCTAAGGGACAGTAATGATTATTTAACAAAAGCGACGGTGGATTTGAATTGTTAGCCTCAGGCCCGAGATGAATAAGAAGAAGAAAGTGAATGTATTGGGATGAATTCCAATCGTGTTTCAGTGGCTAGAAGGTGGACTTAATTTTATCAGTGACTCTCCCTGCAGCCTGAGTCTCAACCTCATTACATCTGATACTGGGTGGGACAGCAAATAGCCTGATACATTGGATGTGACCGGCAATATCAGCGTCTTCTACATTTTCTCCCTCCCATTCCCACTTTGGAGTCCGATGGATAAGCAGCCCATTTGATTGCTACTCCTTCCACAAACATTCACTCCCGCCACCACCAACCATCTGTGGCAGCCATGTGTACCATCTACAAGATGCACTGCAGGAACTCACCAAGGTTCCTTCGGCAACCTTCCAAACCCATGATTAGTACCATCCAGAATGGCAAGAGGAGCAGATACCTGGGAACACCAGCACCTGGAGGTTACCCTCCGAGTCACTCACCATCCTGAAATATATTGGAAATATATCGCCATTCCTTCACTGTCGCTGGGTCAGAATCCTGACATTTTCCCATAACAGCATTGTGGCTGTGCCTACACTTCAGGGACTGCGGTGGTTCAAGAAGACAGCTCATCACCACCATGGGCGGCACGGTGGCACAGTGGTTAGCACTGCTACCCCACAGCACCAGGGATCCGGGTTCAATTCCCAGCTTGGGTCACTGTCTGTGTGGAGTCTGCATGTTCTCCCCATGTCTGCGTGGGTTTCCTCCGGGTGCTCCAATTTCCTCCCACAGTCCAAAAGATGTGCTGGTTAGGTGCATTGGCCATGCTAAATTCTCCCTCAGTGTACCCGAACAGGCACCGGAGTGTGACGACTCGGGGATTTTCACAGTAACTTCATTGCAGCGTTAATGTAAACCTACTTGTGACACTAATAAGTAAATTTTCAAAGAAACCTATTCAATCTCTCCTCATAGCTACACTTTTCTAGCCCTGGACGAAGTCTCACAACACCAGGTTAAAGTCCAACAGGTTTAATTGGTATCACGAACTTTCAGAGCGCTGCTCCTTCACCAGGTGAGTGGAGAGTTGGGTTCACAAACAGGCAGACCGTTCATTAACCTGGTGTTGTGAGACTTCTTACTGTGCCCACCCCAGTCCAACACCGGCACGGATCGAGCCCCGTGCACATACCCCCTCTCATTCTTCCCCCTTGGAATTTCCATGCCATAGGTTCAAAGTACCTCACTAATTGAGATGGATCCCGGGAGGGGTCAAGAATGGGTGTCTCACTGTATTCAGTTTTGATGGTTTCTGCGTGAAGTGAGACTTGTGATCCCAGGGAGGGCCTCATACTGTCCATGTGGAAAACAGGGTCAGTAAAAGCACATGCGTTTCGTGTGTGTGAGCGGTCTGAGCCTGGAGGGCTAAAGATTTAAAAAAATCTGCTTGTGTGCTTGCATCAAATGGAATCTAAAAGTGCCAACTTGGTTAAAGCCACAGGTCGAAAGTAGCCTCAGTGCCTCGAGAGTAATAACATCTCAATTGCACTATTGATTAGCAGCATGTTAAATTACACTCAATTCAGGTGATTGGAAAGTTTTGACAGTTTTTCGCAGTTAAATAGATTTGGGCTGCCAGCGTGCTGGGCTGTGCGAAATGGATAAATTGTCAGTGTAATTATTCCACTGCAATTAAGGGAGCTTTAAATATCTTCCCTCACAGCTGATAGTCAACAAACGCTGAAGGAGAGAGCAATGAAGAGGAGTTTCGAAAGGATGAGGCGTGATCGCATTGATCACTTCTTGGAGAGCTTGACAGGGGCCAAGGAATCTAGAACTGGGCGGCAGTGTCTCAGGACAAGGGGTCACCTATTGAGGACTGAGATGAGGAAAAATTCCTTCACCCAGGAGGTTGTCAAATCTTTGAAATTCTCCACCCCAAAGGACTGTGGATATATTAGCCGGGATTTTACCGCCTCACCCACCCGAGGCTCAAAGAACAAAGAACAAAGAACAGTACAGCACAGGAAACAGGCCCTTCAGCCCTCCAAGCCTGTGCCGCTCCTTGGTCCAACTAGACCATTCGTTTGTATCACTCCATTCCCAGACTGCTCATGTGACTATCCAGGTAAGTCTTAAACGATGCCAGCGTGTCTGTCTCCACCACCCTACTTGGCAGCGCATTCCAGGCCCCCACCACTCTCTGTGTAAAAAACGTCCCTCTGATATCTGAGTTAGACCTTGCCCCTCTCACCTTGAGCCCATGACCCCTCGTGATCGTCACCTCCGACCTGACGATCACCCCTCGTGATCGTCACCTCCGACCTGGCTCGTAAGATCCCGCCTGAGGCTAACGGAGAATGCCGTTCCGCGAGCCTCGCCCTCCCCGATTCTGGGGCGGGCGAGGTGGTAAAATTCAGGCAATTGTCTCCTTCTTTATTCGTTCATGGGATGTGGGCATCACCAGCATGGCCAGAATTTGATGCCCATCCCCAATTGCCCTTGAAGTGGTTTGCTCGGCCAGTTCAGCGGGCAGTTAAGAGTCAATCGCATTGCTGTGAATCTGGAGTCAAATCTAGGCCAGACCTTGGCAGCACGGTGACACAGTGGTTAGCACTGCTGCCTCGCAGTGCCAGGGACTGGGCTTCGATTCCCAGCTTGGGTCATTGCCTGTGAGGAGTCTGCAGGATTTCCCGTGTCTTTGTGGGTTTCCTCTGGTTTCCTCCCACAGTCTGAAAGACGTGCAGCGATACGGCAGCCACAATTTCAAATGGTTTCTCACCAGTGAGCTGCCTGGAGCTGCCCAAAAGGTGAAAAGGTGTCATCAGCTCACGAGCCGGATATGAATGATCCGAAGCCATTTTGAGTAGGCCTCAGGCCTACCCTCACATTTCACCACAGCAATCCGCCCCCCCTGCTATTTCTGGGCCATTGCCTTTCGTTGAGGACTATTCAGAAGGGTAAAGTACAAGGGAGGACTCCAGTGGTGGTCTCTCAAAATAGGAAGGGCTTGGTGACAGGTGTGAGAGGGGAGGGGAGTGAACAGTTAGAAGAGGGGTCACCTGTGGTTGTCCCACTCCAAAACAGGTATATTGTTTTAGATAGTGTGGAGGAGTGTGCCTCTCCAGGGGTAAGACACAGTGACCAGGTCACTGGCACACAGTCAGGCTCTGTGGCCTGGAAAGGGAAGAGAGGGGTTAGGAGAGCGATAGTGGTGGGGGATGCATCAGTCAGAGGCACAGACAGGCGATTCTGTGGGGGCGAACAGGACTCCAGGATGGTAGTCTGCCTACCTGGTGCTGGGGTCACGGATGTCTCCGAGCGGATAGGAGGCATATTAAAAGGGGAAGATAAAGAAACGGATGTCATTATACACATTGGTGGAAATGACGTAGATAGGAAGAGTAGGGGAGTCCTAAGAGAGCAATTCAGGGAGTTGGGAAATAGGTTAAAAAGTAGGGTCACTAGGGTGGCCATCTCTGGGCTGCTCCCAATGCCTCGTGCCAGTGAGGCTAAGAATAGGGAGTTGGTACAAATGAATGCCTGGCTAAAGGACTGGTCCAGGAAGGAGGGCTTCATTTTCATAGATCAATGGGAAGTTTTCAGGAGAGGATGGCACCTGTACAAGAGGGAGGGGTCACAACTAAGTTGGAAGGGTACAAATATCCTGGCTGGGAGCTTTGCTAGTGCAGTTCGGGGGGATTTAAACTAGTATGGCAGGGGGGTGGGGATCAAACTATTAGGTCTATAAGTGTGGAGGCTGGGGATGAGCTTGGGGCTGGGACAAGGCTGGCAAAGAAGAAGAGCACTCTGGGGGAGGACGACCTCACTGAGCCTGGAGGTCTGGAGTGCTTATACTTCAATGCAAGGAGCGTAGCAGGTAAGACAGACGAACTTAGGGCCTTAATGCGCACGAGGAATTTGGATGTGGTTGCGGTGACAGAGACTTGGTTGAAAGAGGGACAGGACTGGCAGCTGAATATTCCAGGGTACAGGTGTTTTAGGCGAGACAATGGAGGGGCCAAAAGAGGAGGGGGAGTAGCGGTATTAGTTGGAGAGCATATTACAGCGGTGCAGAGGGAGGACAATTCAGAGGGGTCGTGTAACGAGTCACTCTGGGTGGAGCTTAGAAACAGGAAAGGCGCAGTCACTATGTTGGGGGTGTACTACAGGCCCCCCAACAGCCCAAGGGAAGTGGAAGAATGGATATGTCAGGAGATACTGGATAGGTGCAGGAAAAATAGGGTTGTTGTAGTGGGAGACTTCAATTTCCCTGGTATAGACTGGAAATCGCTGAGGGCAGGGACTCTGGATGGGGAGGAATTTGTAAAATGTGTACAGGAGGGTTCGTTGGAACAATATGTAGACAGCCCGACTAGAGAGGGGGCTATACTGGACCTGGTACTGGGGAATGAGCCCGGTCAGGTCTTCAAAGTTTTGGTAGGGGAACATGTGGCAAATAGTGACCACAATTCTGTTAGCTTTAGGATAGTGATGGAAAAGGATGTGTGGTGTCCCAAGGGTAAGGTGTTGGATTGGGGGAAGGCTAACTTTATTGGGATCAGGCAGAAATTGGCAGCTCTTGATTGGGAGAGGCTGTTTGAGGGTAAATCCACATCTGGTATGTGGCAGTCTTTTAAGGAACGGTTGTTAGGGCTACAGGACAAGCATGTGCCTGTAAAAAAGAAGGATAGGAAGGGTAGGATTAGAGAACCGTGGATAACCAGGGAAATTGAGGGACTGGTCAAAAAGAAAAGAGAGGCGTATGTTAGGTCCAAGCAGCTAAAAACGGAGGGAGCTCTGGAGGAGTACAAAGAAAGTAGGAAAGTACTCAAACGGGGAATTAGAAGAGCAAAAAGGGGTCACGAAATGTTCTTGGCAGACAGGATTAAGGAGAATCCCAAGGCATTTTATTCATACGTTAGGAACAAAAGGGTTGTTAGGGAAAAAATCGGACCTCTCAGGGACAATAGTGGGGACTTATGCTTGGAGCCCAAAGAAGTAGGGGAGATCCTAAATGAATACTTTGCGTCGGTATTCACAAAGGAGAGGGATGTGTTGACTGGGAGTGTCTCTGAGGGGAGTGTTGAACCGTTGGAGAAAATCTCCATTACAAAGGAGGAAGTGTTAGGTTTGTTAGAGAATATAAAGACTGACAAATCCCCAGGGCCTGATGGAATCTATCCAAGGCTGCTCAGGGAGACGAGAGGTGAAATCGTTGGGCCTCTGACGCAAATCTTTGTCTCGTCACTGGACGCAGGTGAGGTCCCAGAGGATTGGAGGATAGCCAATGTGGTCCCGTTATTTAAGAAGGGTAGGAAGGATAACCCGGGTAATTATAGGCCGGTGAGCTTGACGTCCGTGGTGGGGAAGTTGTTGGAGAAGATTCTTAGAGATAGGATGTATGCGCATTTAGAAAGGAATAAACTCATTAACGATAGTCAGCATGGTTTTGTGAGAGGGAGGTCATGCCTCACTAACCTGGTGGTGTTTTTTGAAGAAGTGACCAAAATGGTTGACGAAGGAAGGGCCGTGGATGTTGTCTATATGGACTTTAGTAAAGCGTTTGACAAAGTCCCTCATGGTAGGCTAGTGAAAAAGGTTGGATCTCATGGGATAAAGGGGGAGGTGGCTAGATGGGTGGAGAACTGGCTTGGTCACAGAAGACAGAGGGTGGTAGTGGAAGGGTCTTTTGCCGGCTGGAGGCCTGTGACTAGTGGTGTACCGCAGGGCTCTGTATTGGGACTGCTTTTTGTGAGTTATATAAATGATCTGGAAGAAGGAGTAACTGGGGTGATCAGTAAGTTTGCGGACGACACAAAACTGGCAGGACTTGCCGATAGTGAGGAACATTGTCAGAGGCTACAGAAGGATATAGATAGGCTGGAAATTTGGGCAAGGAAATGGCAGATGGAGTTCAATCCTGATAAATGCGAAGTGATGCATTTTGGTGGGAATAATGTAGGGAGGAGCTACACGATAAATGGAAGAACCATAAAGGGTGTAGAGACGCAGAGGGACCTGGGTGTGCAAGTCCACAGATCTTTGAAGGTGACGTCACAGGTGGAGAAGGTGGTGAAGAAGGCATATGGCATGCTTGCCTTTATAGGACGGGGCATAGAGTATAAAAGTTGGGGTCTGATGTTGCAGATGTATAGAACGTTGGTTCGGCCGCATTTGGAATACTGCGTCCAGTTCTGGTCGCCACACTACCAGAAGGACGTGGAGGCTTTGGAGAGAGTACAGAGGAGGTTTACCAGGATGTTGCCTGGTATGGAGGGGCTTGGTTATGAGGAGAGATTGGGGAAACTGGGGTTGTTCTCCTTGGAAAGACGGAGGATGAGGGGAGACTTAATAGAGGTGTATAAAATTATGAAAGGCATAGATAGGGTGAACGGTGGGAAGCTTTTCCCCGGGTCGGTGGTGACGTTCACGAGGGGTCATAGGTTCAAGGTGAAGGGGGGGAGGTTTAACACAGATATCAGAAGGACATATTTTACACAGAGGGTGGTGGGGGCCTGGAATGTGTTGCCGGGCAAGGTGGTGGAGGCGGACACACTGGGACCGTTTAAGACTTATCTAGACAGCTATATGAACAGAGTGGGAATGGAGGGATACAAAAGAGTGGTCTAGTTTGGACCAGGGAGCGGCGCGGGCTAATTGTCTAATTGTTCTTTGTTTCTCGTTTCAAGGCTTCATTCTATGATCATCTTGCTGGTGCCAGTACAGAGCGAGACTGCGGATAGTTGGGAACCTGTCTCGGGGGCAGGGAATTCATATGGTGTTCGTGGAAGTGGAAATGAATAGGGTTGTGAAGCATTTTCCGATCAGGGCCAGTGTGATCTCCTGGACTCGTTTCGATCGCCTCAGGGGGTCGGAGAGGAATTTCCCAGATTTTTTTTCCCCATATTGGCCCTGGGGTTTTCACTCTGGGTTTTCGCCTCTCCCTGGAGATCACATGGTCTGGAATGGGGGGGTGGGGGTGAGTTAATAGGTTGTGATGAACAATGCATCGTAGCTGTGAGGGACAGCTCGGTGGATAGGATATTAGTATGTAGATAGGCTGGAAAATTGGGCGGGGATCCTGGATTCAGGATTCAATCCTGGACCGGGGAGCGGCGCGGGCTTGGAGGGCCGAAGGGCCTGTTCCTGTGCTGTATTGTTCTTTGTTCTTTGTTCTTTGTTCATAGAACCCCTTTAGTGCAGAAGGAGGTCATTGGGCCCATCGAACCTGCACCGACAAAAGTCCCATCCAGGCCCTATCCCTGTAACCACATGTATTTTCCCTGCTAATCTCCCTGACACCAAGGGGCAATTTAGCATGGCCAATCAACAAAACCTGCACACCTTTGGAGTGTGGGAGGAAATCAGAGAACCCGGGAGAAACCCAGACAGACACGGGGGGAACGTGCAAACCCCTCTTATCGCCCAAGGCCGGAATTGAACCTGGGTCCCTGGTGCTGTGAGGCAGCAGTGCTACCCACTGTGCTGCCATGCTTGGATCTGGGAAGAACAAAGGAACCGGAAATTCTCTCTTCCACCTTCTTCCATCGGGAGAAAAATACAAGAGTCTGAGATCACGTACCAACCGACTCAAGAATGGCTTCTTCCCTGCTGCCATCAGACTTTTGAATAGACCTACCTTATATTAAGTTTCTCTGTGCCTTAGCTATGACTGTAACACTCTCTCCTTTCCTTCTCCCCTATGTCCTCTATGTACGGTACGTTTTGTCTGTAAAGCGCGCAAGAAACAATACTTCTCACTGTAACCCAATACATGTGACAATAATAAATCAAATCAAATCAAATCAAATCATTATTGAAAATGTTCATGTGCTTTATTTTGGCCAATATTGTTCAAACTCCCTTAAAAAGTTTATTAGGAGCATGAAGGAATCATTTCAGTCATATCCAAAGCTGCGCGGGTTAGGTTGATTGGCTGTGCTAAAATTGCCCCTACGTGTCAGGGGGTCAGTAGGATAAATAAGTAGAGTTATGGGGATAGGTCCTGGGTGGGATTGTGATCGGTGCAGACTTGATGGGCCGAATGGCCTCCTTCTGCAGTGTAGGGATTCTATGGTATCTGCTGGGTCAGATACAGCACTGTACAAGACTGATTCTCGGAGCCATGATCTTGTTTGTTGAGACTTTCTACAGAGAATGAAGGGTAGAATAATAGCTCTTATTGATAATTAAGATATTGTTTTTGATAAAAATATAGTGCCTCTGCACTGATCCATCAAAGGAGAAGCCCTGACATGAACTGAACCCAGCCTATGTGCTACATTGTGCTGTGTGCACTTTATGGAAAAGATATTTAACACATCTAACGACTAGAATCAATTTTGGGTCCACGGCTATGAGTTTTAATGTTGACAGTGATCCCACTAAATTCATGTTAGCAAGTAGACCTGTAGGCCCCAGCAATGAAAGGGCTGAGATCAAATGAATTCAACGTCACCCAGCCTTTCATTTGACAACCTCTCAATGAATAGTGACACCAGCTTCTCCACAAAGCAGGCCGAGGGCCGCACAGTCTCCTCACCTCAGAATACCTATGCTTCAACGGCATGACTGAGGGTTGGTGTTAACGCTCAGCGCATGTCGCCTCACCGCGTCTCAAGTGCTTCTTGGAGCGAGCGCTGCATCGTGAGGTGAAAGTACAATCCATTCGCTCCCTGAAACAAAACGCAGCTTGCAAAGGAAATCAAGTTCAACCAAGATCAGGTTAATGATTGATTAAATTCTGATGTTTCAGACACCACAGTCAAGCATTAGATCAAAAAAGAATTTGAGATGGCTGCGGTGTCTGTTGGGAGAGTGTATGTCACAGAATGGTGTCTCTTAAAGACGTTTTCCCGTGTCTGCAGTCGATTAAGTGCTTATTAACAAGAAGAGCAACACGTGTAGAGCAAACAGTACAAGTTAGGTGTAATGACTTCAGTCAGGCCATTGAGGTTGGCCGATTGGAGCATGAACTCCCTGATTAAGAAATCTTAGAATCCCTACAGCACAGAAAGAGGCCATCCGGCCCATTGAGTCTGCACCGACCACAATCTCACCCAGGCCCTACCCCCATATATTTACCCACTAATCCCTCTAATCTATGCATCCCAGGACACTAAGGGCAATTTTAGCATGGCCAATCAACCTAACCCGCACATCTTTGGACTGTGGGAGGAAACCGGAGCACCCGGAGGAAACCCACGCAGACACGAGGAGAATGTGCAAACTCCACACAGACAGTGACCCGAGCTAGGAATCGAACCCAGGTCCCTGGAGCAACAGTGCTAACCACTGTGCTACCGTGCCGCCCACCTCATTACAAGGATCCAATTGATGGGCAAATCAGGGATTCTTTGCCTTGTACTTAACCGGAGTTTCAGCTCCTCTGACGCCCCCGGAGATAGACTGCTAACTACTGGCTGTGGAGTTAGAGTTTGTAAATAAAGGGATTTTGGTGAAGGAACTTCTGGCTCCGAAGACTTATTACACTAGGAACTGTCTCTGCTCAACCCCACATTGAGTCACACGTAGGCCAGACAGTGGAACAGTCCAGAGTCCCACTCCACAGGAATCATTATCAAATCCCAGGCTGGCATTGCAGTGTGGTACTGAGGTGCTGATTTTCAGATGGGGATGTTAAGCAGAAGCCTTGGTTGCCCTTGCAGGCAGTTGAGAAACATCCCAGGGCACCATTGGATGAGGCACAGGGGAGTTAGCGCCAATGTCCGGGATAAGAGTAATCCCTCACACAATGTCATGATAACAGATAGTTATTATCTCATTGCTGTTTGTGGGAGTTGCAGTGTGTAAAATGGCTACTATATTCCCACATCACAACAGAGGCAACACCTTGAAAGTATTGCGAGACATGTTGCTAAGTCTTGTACTCATCGTGAGAATGTCAAATCAACATCATTTTCTCCTGTAGCATAAACTGTTGTCATCCTTTGAAATTTGGCATTCTTGCATTTGTCCTAATGAGTACAAGTCGAGAAGCTTTTGACAGCACGCCTCTCTTTTCACCTTCTCAAAATTACTTCATTGGCTGTAACCTCCTTTGGGGCATCCTGTGGCTGCGAAAGGTCCTCTATGAATGCCAGCTCTCCTTTTCATTCATTAATGGTGGGGCACGGTGGCACCGTGGTTAGCACTGCTGCCTCACAGTGCCAGGGACCTGGGTTCAATTCCGGCCTCGGGTGGCCGTCTGTGTGGAGTCTGCATGTTCTCCCCGTGTCTGTGTGGGTTTTCTCCGGTTGCTCTGAGTTCCTCCCACAGTCTGAAAGATGTGCTAGTTAGGTGCATTGGCCATGCTAAATTCTCTCTCAGTGTACCCAAACAGGTGCTGCGGTGTGGCGACTAGGGGATTTTCACAGTAACTTCATTGCAATGTTAATGTAAGCCTACTTATATCATTAATAAATAAAAGTCGGTGCAGGCTCGATGGGCCGAATGGCCTCTTTCTGCACGGTAGGGATTCTCTGATTCTACTTTGAAGAAAGATTGAAAGTATACCCTGATATAGGGAAAAATAAGAGAGATTTTCAAAGAACAAAGAACAATACAGAATAGGAACAGGCCCTTTGTCCCTCCAAGCCTGCACCAACCATGGGCTCCTAACTGGACCATCCGTTTGTATCCCTCTGTTCCCAGTCTGTTCATGTGGCTATCTAGATAAGTCTTAAACGACCCAGCGTGTCTGCCTCAACCACCTTGCTTGGTAGCGCATTCCAGGCCCCCACCACCCTCTGTGTAAAATACGTCCCCCGCATATCTGTATTGAACCTTGCCCCCCTTACCTTGAACTTGTGACCCCTTGTGTTTGTCATTTCTGACCTGGGAAAAAGCTTCCAACTGTTCACCCTATCTATGCCCTTCGTAATTTTATAAACTTCTATTAGGTCGCCCCTCAACCTCCATCTTTCCAGGGAGAACAACCCTAGTCTACTCAATCTCTCCCCATAGCTAATACCCTCCATACCAGGCAACATCCTGGTAAACCTTTTCTGCACTTTCTTCAAAGCCTTCACGTCCTTCTGGTAGTGTGGTGACCAGAACTGGACGCAGTATTCCAAATGTGGCCTAACCAATGTTCTATATAACTGCAACATCATATGCCAACTTTTATACTCTATGCCCCGTCCAATAAAGGCAAGCATGCCATATGTCTTCTTCACCACCTTTTCCACCTGTGCTGCCACCTTTAAGGATTTGTGGACTTGCACACCCAGATCCCTCTGTGTGTCAATATTCCTGATGGTTCTGCCATTTATTGTATAGCTCCCCCCTGCATTAGTTCTACCGAAATGCATCACTTCGCATTTATCTGGATTAAATTCCATCTGCCATTTCTCCGCCCAATTTTCCAGTCTATCAATATCCTGCTGTATTCTCTGACAATGTTCATCTCTATCCGCAACTCCAGCAATCTTTGTGTCTTCTGCAAACTTACTAATCTTCTTCCAAATCATTTAAATATATCACAAACAACAGAGGTCCCAGTACAGAGCCCTTTATATAGCCTTTATATTTCCTTTATATAGCACCCCTCATAGATTCAGGCCATCCCCCCCAGCAAAGCCCTTCATGGCCAATGAAGTTCGCTTTGAAGTGTGGTCACTGTTGTAATGTGGGAAGTGAAGCAACCAATTAGCACATAGCAAACTCCCTCAAGCTATGAGTATGAAAATGCCCAGATGATGAGTTTTAATGATGTTTTGGTTGAGGTACAAATATTGGGAGGGAAACCCAAGGGGTTAAAAGCGGGGGCTTCACAATTTCACATTCTTCCCCACTGTCAGTGTAATTATACCACTATCGTGCAAAGGCATGTTTCAGCTCACATCACTGCTTCATTGAATCAAAGGATCCTAAAGCACAGGATGACATGATTCAGCCCATTCTGTGAGCTCTTGGAAAAGAGATCCAACGATGCCACACTGTACACCTCCTCCACCCCCATTGTGCCCATGCCAACCCTTGGAAAGAATGATCCAATGAGTGCCAGGCCTTCCTTGAACCCCCACCCTCATTGTGCCAGTACCAGCTCTTGGTAAGAGTGATCTAATGAGGGTCACATCCTCCTCCACCCCTATTCCAATTGTGCCAATGTGGACTCCAGGTAAGAGTGATCCAATGAATGCCTTGCCTTCCTCCATCCCACCCCCATGTTTTAACCTCACAGCCTTTTGTTTTCCTTTTCAATATCCAACATCACTTTTTTTTAAGGTTACTATTGAATCTACTACCCACCAACCAGTTCATTCCGGATGACACCCATGTGAAATTCAGTGGCCTTCAATCTCTTCAGAAGGAGAGAAAGCCAAACATTGAATAGACAGTTAAATAGAAGCAAACACACAGCATCGCAAGCACAGCTCATTGAATAGTCCACCTTTTTGTTACCTCCACCTGCTGTCTAAATCTCCTGTTAATGAAGGGAATAAACTGTTGATGATTAATTGCTGGTTTTGATTTTCACTTCTCACTGGATTTCACATCCAATTTTGAAAAAAAAGTCCACACATTCCTTGGGATCTTAAGGTGGTTCAGTTGACAAAAATCACCCTCTGTATGAGAGAGGAAAATAAATTACTGGACATTTTTTTTTCCCCTCAGAAACTGAAAGAAATCTTGCAACCTTGAGGGAAGATGAATGCTGCTAGTGTTGCTGTATAATAGCATTTCTCTTATCATCTCTCCCCTCAGTGCATCACCAGCATCAGGAGCTTTAGAGGACGTTCTGCAGCTTTTTTTTAACTCCTTCAAGCTGAAGCAAAAAAAAGCAACAACTTTTAATATTCCTCAGTGTAAGAAACGTGGCAGTCAGTTTCCGCACAGCAAAGCTCCCACAGACAGCAATACGGTAATGCATTTCTTAATGATATTGCCTCGGGGGTAAATAAGGGAGTGGTCGCTTGTTCTTTATCAAAATAGTAGAACATAGAACATTACAGCGCAGTACAGGCCCTTCGGCCCTCGATGTTGCGCCGACCAGTGAAACCAATCTAAAGCCCATCTAACCTACACTATTCCAATATCATCCATATGTTTATCCAATGACCATTTAAATGCCCTTAATGTTGGCAAGTCCACTACTGCTGCAGGCGGGGCATTCCACGCCCTTACTACTCTCTGAGTAAAGAACCTACCTCTGACATCTGTCCCATATGTATCACCCCTCAATTTAAAGCTATGTCCCCTCGTGCTAGCCATCACCATCCGAGGAAAAAAGCTCTCACTATCCACCCTATCTAATCCTCTGATCATCTTGTATGCTTCAATAAGTCACCTCTTAACCTTCTTCTCTCTAATGAAAACAGCCTCAAGTCCCTCAGCCTTTCCTCATAAGACCTTCCCACCATACCAGGCAACATCCTGGTAAATCTCCTCTGCACCCTTTCCAATGCTTCCACATCCTTCCTATAATGCGGCGATCAGAACTGTACGCAATACTCCAAGTACGGCCGCACCAGAGTTTTGTACAGCTGCAACATGACCTCATGGCCCCGAAACTCAATCCCTCCACCAATAAAAGCTAATACACCGTACGCCTTCTTAACAACCTATCAACCTGGGTGCCAACTTTCAGGGATCTATGCACATGGACACTGAGATCTCTCTGCTCATCCACACTACCAAGTATCTTACCATTAGCCCAGTACTCTGTATTCCTGTTACTCCTTCCAAAGTGAATCACCTCACACTTTTCCGTATTAAACTCCACTTGCCACCTCTCAGCCCAGCTCTGCAGCTTATCTATGTCCCTCTGTAACCTGCAACATCCTTCCGCACTGTCCACAACTCCTCCGACTTTAGTGTCATCCGCAAATTTACTAACCCATCCTTCTACGCCCTCATCCAGGTCATTTATAAAAATGACAAACAGCAGTGGGCCCAAAACAGATCCTTGCGGTACGCCACTAGTAACTGAACTCCAGGATGAACATTTCCCATCAACCACCACCCTCTGTCTTCTTACAGCTGGCCAATTTCTGATCCAAACCGCTATATCACCCTCAATCCCATGCCTCCGTATCTTCTGCAATAGCTTACCGTGGGGAACCTCATCAAACGCTTTACTGAAATCCATACACACCACATCAACTGCTTTACCCTCATCCACCTCTTTGGTCACCTTCTCAAAGAACTCTCTCAAAGATAAGGTTTGTGAGGCACGACCTACCCTTCACAAAACCGTGCTGACTACCCCTAATCAAATTATTCCTTTCCAGATGATTATAAATCCTATCTCTTATAATCCTTTCCAAAACTTTGCCCACAACAGAAGTAAGGCTCACTGGTCTATAATTACCAGGGTTGTCTCTACTCCCCTTCTTGAACAAGGGGACAACATTTGCTATCCTCCAGTCTTCTGGCACTGTTCCTGTAGACAACGACGACATAAAGATCAAAGCTAAAGGCTCTGCAATCTCCTCCCTAGCCTCCCAGAGAATCCTAGGATAAATCCCATCCGGCCCAGGGGACTTATCTATTTTCACACTTTCCAGAATTGCTAACACCTCCTCCTTATTAATCTCAATCCCGTCTAGTCCAATAGCCTGTATCTTAGTATTTTCCTTGACAACATTGTCTTTTTTCCTGAGTGAATACTGACAAAAAATATTCATTTAGCGCCTCTCCTATCTCTTCAGACTCCACGCACAACTTCTCACTACTGTCCTTGACTGGCCCTAATCTTACCCTAGTCATTCTTTTATTCCTGACATACCTATAGAAAGCTTTAGGGCTTTCCTTGATCCTACCTGCCAAAGACTTCTCATGTCCCTTCCTGGCTCCTCTTAGCTCTCTCTTTAGGTCCTTCCTGGCTAACTTGCAACTCTCAAGCGCCCTAACTGAGCCTTCACGTCTCATCATTACATAAGTCTCCTTCTTCCTCTTCACAAGAGATTCAACTTCTTTAGTAAACCACGGTTCCCTCGCTCGACCACTTCCTCACTGCCTGACAGGTACATACTTATCAAGGACATGCAGTAGCTGTTCCTTGAACAAGCTCCACATTTCAATTGTGCCCATCCCCTGCAATTTCCTTCCCCATCCTATGCATCCTAAATCACACCTAATTACATCATAATTTCCTTTCCCCCAGCTATAGCTCTTGCCCTGCGGTATATACCTATCCCTTTCCATCGCTAAAGTAAACGTAACCGAATTGTGTTCACTATCACCAAAGTGTTCACCTACCTCCAAATCTAACACCTGCCCTGGTTCATTACCCAGTACCAAATCCAATGTGGCCTCGCCTCTTGTTGGCCTATCTACATACTGTGTCAGGAAGCCTTCCTGCACACATTGGACAAAAACTGACCCATCTAAAGTACTCGAACTATAGCTTTTCCAGTCAATATTTGTAAAGTTTAAGTCCCCCATAACAACTACCCTGTTACTTTCGCTCCTATCCAGAATCATCTTTGCAATCCTTTCCTCTACATCTCTGGAACTTTTCAGAGGCCGATAGAAAACTCCCAACAGGGTGACCTTTCCTTTCCTGTTTCTAACCTCAGTCCATACTACCTCAGTAGACGAGTCCTCATCAAACGTCCTTTCTGCCACCGTAATACTGTCCTTGACTAACAATGCCACACCTCCCCCTCTTTTACCACCTTCCCTGATCTTACTGAAACATCTAAACCCTGGAACCTGCAACAACCATTCCTGTCCCTGCTCTATCCATGTCTCCGAAATGGCCACAACATCGAAGTCCCAGGTACCAACCCATGCTGCAAATTCACCCACCTTATTCCGGATGCTCCTGGATCTCTTACATCCACCCATGAGATCAGACTGGGCCTCCGCATAATGTCTCATCCAAACAGTGGCACCTCTTATTGGGCAGCACTCCATCCGTCGGTTGTGCACTCAATTGTCAGCCCCCTCTGCACTCTCTCCAGAGTGTAAAGCTCCTCTGCTTCTCTCCAGAGTGTAAACCTCCTCTGCACTCTCTCCAGAGTGTAAACCTCCTCTGCGCTCTCTCCAGAGTGTAAACCTCCTCTGCGCTCTCTCCAGAGTGTAAACCTCCTCTACACTCTCTCCAGAGTGTAAAGCTCCTCTGCACTCTCTCCAGAGTGTAAACCTCCTCTGCACTCTCTCCAGAGTGTAAAGCTCCTCTGCTTCTCTCCAGAGTGTAAACCTCCTCTGCACTCTCTCCAGAGTGTAAACCTCCTCTGCACTCTCTCCACAGTGTAAACCTCCTCTGCTCTCTCGAGAGCATAAACCTCCTCTGCACTCTCTCCAGAGTGTAAACCTCCTCTGCGCTCTCTCCAGAGTGTAAACCTCCTCTGCGCTCTCTCCAGAGTGTAAAGCTCCTCTCCACTCTTCCAAAGTGTAAAGCTCCTCTGCGCTCTCTCCAGAGTGTAAACCTCCTCTGCACTCTCTCCAATTACATCCTTCCTGCAATATGGTGACCAGAATTGCACACAATTGTTGAGGCCTCAACCGTATTTTATACGATTCCAACATTATGGGTGAGATTCTCCAGCCTCACAGCCATGTGTTTCTTGCCGGTGAGAGATGGCGCGTTGTTTGCTCGTGGTGGGATTCTCTGGTCCCATTGCTCTCAATGCCCTCCCCCCTCCAGCGCACCCCCGCCCTCCCTCCCCCCCCCCCCCCCCCCCCCCCCACTCCCCCCCACCCACCTCCCCCCTTCGGGCCACCACAGGACTTAGTACCAGATGGGAGAAGACTATGGAATCCTAGGAACCCTAGGAATCCTAACTCACCACCTGACTCTGCAAAGACTGTCCACCATCTGCAAGACACAAGTCAGGAGTGTGATGGAATACCCTCCACTTGCCTGGATAAGTGCAGCTTCGAAAACACTCAAGAAACTTAACACCATCCAGGATAAAGTAACCCATTTGGTTGCTACCCTTTCCACCAACATTTTATCCCTCCACCATTGATGCACAATGGCAGCCGTGTGGACCATCTGCAAGATGCACTGCAGGAAATCACCAATGTTCCTTAGACAATACTGCCCAAACCCACGATCACTACCACCTAGAAGGACAAGAGCAGCAGATAGCTGGGAACACCACCACCTGGACGTTCCCCTCCAAGCTAGTCATCATCCCGACTTGGAAAGATATCTCTGTTACTTCAGAGTCGCTGGGTCTAAATCCTGGGACTGTCTCCCTGACAGCATTGTGGGTGTACCTACACCACATGGACTGCAGCGGTTCAAGAAGGCTGCTCACCACCACCTTCTCAAGGGTAATTAGGGATGGGCAATAAATGCTGGTCTAAAGAGTGACGGCCAAATCTCATAAATTAATTTTTTTTAAATGAGCCTCTTCAGTGGTTCCTGTTCCTGGTCACGATCTCATGATTCTTGTTCCAAACCGTATGTATTTGGATGAAAACAAGATGGATCAAGCTCCACTGTGAGATAGCCAAAGGGAGGCGATGGCCGAGTGGTATTATCACGACTAGCAATCCAGAAACTCAGCTAATCTTCTGGGAACCCAGGTTCGAATCCTGCCACGGCAGGTAATGGAATTTGAATTCAATAAAAAAATGTCTGGAATTAAGAGTCTATCGAAGACCATGAAACGATTGTCGGAAAAACCCATCTGGTTCACTAACGTCCTTTAGGGAAGGAAATCTGCTGTCCTTACCTGGTCTGGCCTACATGAGACTCCAGATCCACAGCAATGTGGTTGATTCTCAACCGCCCTCGGGCAATTAGGGATGGGCAATAAATGCTGGCCAGCGAGCGACACCCATGTCCCACAAATGAATTTTTAAAAAAGCCATGAGGAAAGCATTATTATAGAAATCATAGAAACCCTACAGTACAGAAAGAGGCCATTCGGCCCATCGAGTCTGCACCGACCACAATCCCACCCAGGCCCTACCCCCATATCCCAACATATTTACCCACTAATCCCTCTAACCTACACATCTCAGGACACTAAGGGCAATTTTTAGCATGGCCAATCAACCTAACCCGCGCATCTTTGGACTGTGGGAGGAAACCGGATCACCCGGAGGAAACCCACGCAGACACGAGGAGAATGTGCAAACTCCACACAGACAGTGACCCAAGCCGGGAATCGAACCCAGGTCCCTGGAGCTGTGAAGCAGCAGTGCTAACCATTGTGCTACCGTGCCGCCTTATTGGGGAAGATATAATGGGGTTACTCAGACACACAGAACCACACAGCACCAAGAATCAGGATCATAAGGTGATGAAAGTAAGGAAAATAAATCCCCCGTCCTTTCTACTTCATGCTTAAATGAAAAATAAAAATCTTCAAGGTGAATTCAATACAACTTTAATCACAAGAACATACTGTGGTTTCAATTTGAAGTACAGGACTTCCAGATGGAGGTTTATGATATTAATGAAGGTTTAAGATATTACTTATCACTCAGTATCAGACAGTCAGTAAATTCCTTTCTGATAAATATAATATCGCCCCCCTTGTGAATCCTATCAAACAGGAACAGGGGCCAAACGATTCCAGATCAACTTCATTCAAATGAGTTCAGCTTCTCTTCCGACAAAAAAGCCAAAATGAAAGAAATAAAAAGATGCGTGGAATTAGTCTCAGTAATCCTGCCTTAAAAATGAAAGGCTTTTTTTAATATTAGAATTGTAATGAAAAGATTAACTTTGTTTCAGTGTAGTAGGGCAGACAGCGGTGTGCTGCTGAGGAACGCTAATGCGGATTATTCCTCTGCTGCCTCGGTGTTTTGAGAAGAAAGAATTCATAGGCTTCAGGTACAAGACTTTGGGCCTGATTTTACCAAAACTTCGTGTCCGAATCGCGGTAAAGTTGGGCGTCGGGCCTATACCGCGATCTGCACCCGATTCCGAGCAGATCGCCCGAATCGGGCGGCCCGACGAATTAAATGTTTTTGCATGCATTTAAATCGACTTAATGAACCGCGCGCCCAACTCTACCGCCAAATCCCACTTTACCGTCTTCTGGCCCGATCCGCGTCCGCGCTGTTACCGACCTGCAAAATAAATGTCTGAAGTCGCCGCTGCAGCCTCCGAAGAGCGGGGTCAGAGACTGCAACGGCTCTCTGACCCAGGTCATCCTCTGGTCGGAGCGGGAGGGGGGTGGGAGGAGGAGAGGGGGTGTGACGTCTCATCCCCTGGGGGGGGGGGGTGGGAGGGGAGGGGGTCTGACCGATCATCCCCTGGGAGGAGGGGGGGGGGTGGGGGTGGGAGGGGAGGGGGTATGACTGATCAGGTATGACTGATCATCCCCTGGGGGAGGGGGGGGAGAGGGGGTGTGACCGATCATCCCCTGGGCACGCTGCAAAGAGGATCCCAGGCGCGGATCTATTTGACGCCCAGATCCGGCACTTAGACTCTTTAAGTTGTAAAAACACATTTCTTTAAGGCAAACCGTTTACTGCTCTGCGCTTCAACAGCAGCTTCCCCTGCATTGGAACAGAAGCCCATTCAAACCCCCAGCCACTCCGCCATTTCATTCGATTAAGGCTGATCTCTGCCTCGAAGCCACTTTTCTCATTTACCACTACATCCCTCGATTCCCCATTGCTATAAACCAGAAAGCCAGTCGCTGAAGGATGCAACTGGAGTCAAACTTCCTACATTTCTATAACCACCTGTTTGCTTGGTTACAAATTACAAGCTTCAGTGAATCACGGAATCATAGATTGACAATTCCCGGTTTGGGTCACTGTCTGGGTGGAGTTTGCACTTTCTCCCCGTGTCTGCGTGGGCTTCCTCCGGGTGCTCCGGTTTCCTCCCACACTCCAAAGATGTGCGGGTTAGGCGGATCGGCTGTGCTCAATTGTCCCTTTGTGCTGGGGGGACTAACTAGGGTAAATGCGTGGGGTAAAAGCAAATTACTGCGGATGCTGGAATCTGAAGGCAAAAGAGAAAATGCTGGAAAATCTCGGCAGGTCTGGCAGCATCTGTTGGGAGAGAAAAGAACTGACGTTTCGAGTCCAGTTGACTCTTTGACCAAAGCCATCTGGATTCAGCTCTTTTCTCTCCATACAGATGCTGACAGACCAGCTGAGATTTTTCGGCATTTTCTCTAAATGCATGAGGTTACGGGGATAGCGCCTGGGTGGGATTGCGGTTGTTGCAACCTTGATGGGCCGAATGGCCTCCATCTGCACTGTAGGATTCTATGGCAATGGCACAGAAAAGAAGCTATTCAGCCCAGTGTGTCTCTGCTGCTTCTGTGGAGGAACAATTCACCTAAAGCTTCCTTCCAGATGCCCTGCACATTCTTCCCTTTCGGATAATAATCACAGTGGTTAGCACTGCTGCCTGACAGTGCCAGGACCTGGGTTCGATTCCCGGCTTGGGTCACTGTCTGTGCGGAGTCTGCACGTTCTCCCCGTGTCTGTGTGGGTTTCCTCCGGGTGCTCTGGTTTCCTCCCACAGTCTGAAAGACGTGCTGGTTTAGACGCATTGGCCGTGGTAAATTCTCCCTCAGTGTACCCGAACAGGCGCCGGACTTTTCACAGTATTTTCACAGTAACTTCATTGCGGTGTTAATGTAAGCCTATTTGTGACACTAATAAGTAAACTTTAAAAAAAACCTAATCCAATTCCCTCGTGAATGCCTCGATTGAATCTGTTTCCAGCACGCAGTGCATTCCAGATCCTAACAATTCCCTGCATGGAAAAGATTTCTATCATGTCGCTATTGCTTCTTCATTCTGTGTGCTCTGGTTGCAAATCCTTCCACCACAGGGAATAGTTTTTGCCAATCTATTCTGACCAGAACCCTCATGAATTTGAATACCTCCATCAAATCTCCCTTCCCTTCCCAAGGAGAACAGTCCGAACTTCTCCAATCTATCTACATAACTGAAGTTCCTCATGCCTGGATTTTTTATGAATCTTTCCTGCATCTTCTCAAATGTCTTCACATCCTTCCTAAAGCGGGGTGCTTAAACCAAGGTTTTATACAGGGTTTAACATAACTTCCTTGCTTCAGTAACCTATGCCCCTATTTATAAAAACCAGCATGCCTTATGCTCTATTAACCAGACTCTTAACCTGTTTGGCCACCTTCAATGATCTGGGTGGGCCCTCTTCCCCTGCACACCCTTTGGAATTGTGCCCATTGTTTTATATTGTCTATCTGAACTCTTCCTACCAAAATGAATCACTTCACACTTCTCTGCATTAATCTGCCACCTTTCTGCCCTTTCCACCAACCTGTTTAAATTATCCACTTCAGAAACCGCAATTCTTCCAAGTTTTGTACTATCTTCAAATTTTAAAATTGTGCCTGGTGCACCAAAAATAGCGACACAGAACCACCAGAGCTCAGATGATGATGATCCCAGTTGCACAGTACAGGAGGTGATGGTCCAGTGGTATTATCCAGAAACTCAGCTAATGTTCTGGGCCCTCGGCTCGAATCCTGCCACAGCAGATGGTGGAAATTTGAATTCAATTAATAATAGTTATAGAGGTTTACAGCATGGAAACAGGCCCTTCAGCCCAACCTCTCCATGCTGCCCTTTTTTAAACCCCAAAGCGAGTCCCAATTGCCCGCATTTGTCCCATATCCCTCTATACCCATCTACCCATGTAACTGTCTGAACGCTTTTTAAAAGACAAAATTGTACCCGCCTTTACTACTACCTCTGGCAGCTTGTTCCAGACACTCACCACCCTCTGTGTGAAAAAATTGCCCCTCTGGACACTTTTGTATCTCTCCCCTCTCACCTTAAACCTATGCCCTCTAGTTTTAGACTCCCCTACCTTTGGGAAAAGATATTGACTATCTAGCTGATCTGTGCCCCTCATTATTTTATAGACCTCTATAAGATCATCCCTCGGCCTCCTACACTCCAGAGAAAAAAGTCCCAGTCTATCCAGCCTCTCCTTATAACTTAAACCATGAAGTCCCGTAGCATCCTAGTAAAACTTTTCTGCACTCTTTCTAGTTTAATAATATCCTTTCTATAATAGGTTGACCAGAACTGTACACAGTATTCCAAGTGTGGCCTTACCAATGTCTTGTACAACTTCAACAAGACGTCCCAACATCTGGAATTAAGAATCTACTGATGACCATGAAACCATTGTCGATTGTCTGAAAAACCTATCTGGTTCACTAATGTCCTTTAGGGAAGGAAATCTGCTGTCCTTACCTGGTCTGGCCTACATGTGACTCCAGAGCCACAGCAATGTGGTTGAATCTTAACTACCCTCGGGCAACTAGGGATGGGCAATAAATGCTAGGTTACTTTAACTATGCTGTAACCTGGTGTTGTTAGAATCCTTACTGTGTTTACCCCAGTCCAACGCTGGCATCTCCACATAATAAATGCTAGTCAGCCAGTGACACCCTAGTCCCACAAATAAATAAAAAAACCACTGAGGGCGATGGTGGGCCACCACGGAGGGGGTGGAAAATTCCACCCAGAGGATAGATCCAGTAGCTGAAAGTAGACAAAGTGCAGAATTTGTTTCTGTTGCTCAAGGATAAGGTCGGTGGGATGGCAGCTCCCCACCGCTGTAAGGAATAGCTGAGGAGGTGCCGCTGGGCTTTGCTGTTTTTGGTGAAACCTGCCCCTTGGAAGTGCCTTGGTCGGGCTCTGCTCTCGGCTGGGGATCAGGATAAATTCCAGAACAGCAACTGAGATTCTTCCCCAGGGAGTTTGTGCCCTGAGGACTTTGTGACTGAGATTGATGACATTTATTTTCAGTGAGTTGCCCAATCAGGTTGTAAGATTTGCCGTGTTATATATGCCCTATGGCTGTGTAACATATAGAATCCACAGATATCCCTCTCCATCCCACACACTCACCCCCCTCCCTCACTCACACTCACTCCCTCCCCTCACTCACACACTCACTCCCTCCCTCACTCACACCTCACTCCCTCCCACTCCTCCCTCCCCTCACTCACACACTCACTCCTCCCTCACTCACACACTCACTCCCTCCCCTCACTCAACACTCACTCCCTCCCCTCACTCACACTCACTCCCTCCCTCACTCACACACTCACTCCTCCCCTCACTCACACACTCACTCTCCTCCCTCACTCACACACTCACTCCCTCCCCTCACCCACACCACTCCCTCCCCCCACTCACACACTCACTCCACCCCTCACTCACCACTCATCCCCCACTCCCACCCACTCCTCTCCCTCACTCACTCACACACTCAGCCCCCTCACTCACACACTCACTCCCTCCCCCTCACTCTCACTCACACCTCACTCCCACTCACATCACACTCCACTCCCTCCCCTCACCACACACTCACTCCCTCCCCTCACTCACACAGCACTCCCTCCCCTCACTCACACTCACTCCCTCCCCTCACTCACACACGCACTCCCTCCTCACTCCCCTCACCTCACTCACACACCACTCCCACCCTCACTCACTCATCACTCCATCCCCCTCACTCCACACTCACTCCCTCCCCCTCACTCACACTCTCAACTCCCTCCCTCACTCACACCTCCTCACTCCACTCTCTCCCTCCCCTCACTCACTCCCTCCCCTCCACTCACACTCCCTCCCCTCACTCACCACCTACTCTCTCCCCTCACTCACAACTCACTCTCTCCCCTCACTCACTCACACACTCACTCTCTCCCTCACTCACTCACACACTCACTTTCTCTCCTCACTCACTCACACACTCATCCCTCCCTCACTCTCTCACAGTCCCTCCCCTCACTCACTCACTCTCTCCCCTCACTCACACACTCAGTCCCTCCCCTCACTCACACACTCACTCTCTCTCCTCACTACTCACACACTCACTCACACACTCACTCCGTCCCCTCACTCACACACTCACTCCATCCCCTCACTCACACACTCACTCTCTCTCCTCACTCACTCACATACTCACTCCCCCACACACACTCACACCCTCGCCTCACTCACACACTCACTCTGTCTCCTCTCACTCACTCACACACTCACTCATCCCCTCACTCACACACTCCATCCCCTCACTCACTCACTCCCTCCCCTCACACACTCACTCCCCTCCCCTCACTCACTCACTCCCTCCCCTCACACACACTCACTGCCTCTCCTCACTCACACACTCACTCCCTCCCTCACACACTCACTCACTCCCCTCACTCACTCACTCCCTCCCCTCACTCACACACTCACTGCCTCTCCTCACTCACACACTCACTCCTCCCCTCACTCACACACTCACTCCCTCCCCTCACTCACACACTCACTCCCTCCCCTCACTCACACACTCACTCTCTTCCCTCACTCATACACTCACTCTCTCCTCACTCACTCACACACTCACTGTCTTCCCTCACTCACACATCACTCTCTTCCCTCACTCACACTCTCACTCTCTCCACATTCACTCATTCTCTCTCTCCCCTCACACACTCACTCTCTCCCCTCAATCACACACTCACTCTCTCCCCTCACACACTCACTCTCTCCTCACTCACTCACACACTCAGTCCCTCGCCTCACTCACACACTCACTCTCTCCCCTCACTCACACACTCACTCTTCTCCCCTCACTCACACACTCACTCTCTCTCCCCTCACTCAATTCTCTCTCCCCTCACTCACTCACTCACTCTCCCCTCACTCACTCACTCACTCTCCCCCTCACACAGTTACTCTCTCCTCCCCATCACTCACTCACTCTCTCCCCCACACTCTCACTCCCTCCCCTCACTCACACACTCACACTCTCACTCCCTCCCCTCACACTCTCGCTCTCATCCCCTCACTCACACACTCACT